>NC_043971.1:4938234-5100734 GCF_902148855.1 Sphaeramia orbicularis
TAGTAGCATGTCTAGCAACCTGTCTAACAAAGACAGCTGAGCATTTTTTATTTTTTAATTTTTTTTTACATGTAAGTCATTCTTGTTAAGTTTTAGGGGGTTTTATATCCTTCAGTGTTAAATACATACTATTACCATGCAAAAAAAAAACAAAAAAAAACAAAAAACAAAAAAAACAACAACAATATTTAGATTGGTTTCAGACATGTTTTCATTGTTTGTTAACAACCTTGTACTAAGCTAGCTAATGCTAGCTAGTGACTCATCTTAGAGCATCCAAAGAGTGTTTTATTGACACTTAAGACCATATTGTGAAAGTAGCTCTAAATACATACTCTGTTGCCCAGAAAGTTGAAATACAATACAGGGTGTCCCAAAATAATGTATACACACTTTAAATAATATATGTATTATATGTACTATTGCATTTTGAAAATTAAGTGAATACTAATAAACACATACTTTACAATTATTTAAAGTGTGTATACATTTTTTGGGACACCCTGTGTATTCACTTTTCTCATGTAATGATTGTGGCAATGTGATTTATTCCTGATTGATAAAGTGTAACTGCGCAGTATGTGATCATTACACCAGGTCAAAGGTGAATACTGATGTGTATAAATAGGAATAAAAAGAGGAATGTGTCTGAAAATAAAATTATTCCAACTTTATAGTCAACAGTGTATTACAGTCCTTTTTAGTCTAGGTATATCTCTGATATTTCATGACTATTATTAGAGAAATGTAATATTATTTCCTTTATAATATCTCATTTACATTTGACTGATCATTTAGATGGAGAAACCCCTTCACATCCCTCAACATCTTCAAACTAAAATATTCACAACATATTATTTATCGTGTGTTTATGTATGTGTGTGGTCAGTCTGTACATAACACATGAAGCAGTTACTAACACTCTTCATCTCATAAGGAATTGAGATGCATTAAAAACGTACAGATTAGACTTTATATCTACTTTTCTGTCTCAATGTGCAGGTAAACCATTTAATCCTCACCTCATCGTCAACAACACTGTTGCTAACATCATCTGTTTGCTGGTCTTTGGACATCGCTTTGAGTACGGTGATGAGCAATTCAAGAAAATGATGAAGTTGTTTGAACAAAGTATTCAAATACAAGTCTCCGTTTTGGCAGAGGTATGAACTGAAAACCCATAATCCTGTGCACACTGAGGTACTGAGGGGGTTACATTTTGATTTAAATTTAGTTTTTGTGTTTAAGATTGTGTACAAACTTTTATTTTTATTTTCATTTGGTGAGGTTGACCACTTTTTCTGTGAATTTTTTTCAGGTTTTTTGATCAAAGCATGTGATATGTTTGGATGTGCTCTGTTCTTCAGCTTTACAACGCCTTCCCTCAGCTGATGAGATGTTTACCGGGACCACATCAGAAATTCAAGAGAATCAATGAAGAGCTGAAGGACTTTGTAAGAACAGAGGTTAAAGACCACAAACAGAAGTGGGATCCTTCAGATCTACGAGACTTCATCGACTACTACCTGAATGAAATTCAGATGGTGACTGAAAAATCATTGTTGTTCTTGAGGATTTACAGCATTGAACATAATATCATAAATTCACATGGCATATCAGTTATTTGTACGTAAACTGTATCAGAAGCATCCTGTTAAAGTCGAAATACGTAAAAATGGAGCACATTTTATACACAAGTTCCTTCATTCATTACAGAAAATAGAAAGTCACACGTTTAACACACTAAGTATATTTTCCTGTTTTCTCAGAGTAAAGGACAGGATGACAGTACTTTTGATGAAGAATGCCTGATCATGTCTGTATTGGATTTGTTTGGGGCTGGATCTGAGACCACATCCACCACCCTGCGTTGGGCGTTCCTCTTCATGGTCAAATACCCCGAGATCCAGGGTATGAGAGCCGTTCAGGGACAAAAAGCACAAATAAAGCAATTAAACAAACCTTAATCAGGTCAAAGTGGTCCATAGGTGACGAACCAACTTCACAAACTCAGAGAGATCACTCTAAGTAAAGTCAGGTGCTCTGCGTTGCTGACACCACTCCTTGCACTTGGATTTCCCTTGATGCCTTGATGGATTTTGACGCCATGCTCATTCTTGAATAGTCCTCTGCTGATGTTGCATCTTCTTCTGGCCTCTGCCTTCTGTCTTTCTGCATCCATTCTCATAGTTCTTTTGCCATTCCCCGGTCTTTAGCTGTTTGATCTGTCCAAGATGGCAGATCACCCCCCCTCGGTCTGCCAAGGTGTATTCTCTTTGTTTACAGCACAGTACAATAATGACAACTTCTACATATCAAATAAAACACTGTACATCCTTATATGTCTGCCTCAGTGTGATTCAGACTTTGTTTTTCTTTCCTTCTGTGTCACAGAGAGGGTTCAGGCTGAGATAGACTCTGTGATTGGTCAGTCTAGACCGCCGTCAGTGGACGATCGTGCAGACCTGCCCTACACTGATGCTGTGATCCACGAGATCCAGAGGATGGGGAACATAGTCCCCCTCAACCTCCCCCATGTCACCAACAGGGACGTCCATCTGAGAGGATACACCATCCCAAAGGTCATTTACAACACAGTTGCAACAGAATAAAAGCTGCCATTGTAGGTTTATACTGGATCTGCACAGTTAACTAGGACTATATAGATGGAAAAAGCTGGGATTTAATGTTTATTAATGTTTGATATTTGGGATTCAATGAGACTGTGTGTGTGTAAAACATGCAAATTCAAAAGTTGCAAGAGTCATTAAAGTTTTGTATTATTTCATATTCATTTATGCCTTCAAGTCCTAAACAGTCACCAGCAATGAAATGTATCTACTGATGACTTTTTCTTCAGTTTTCTTTGTTCTGATATGACCTTTGAATTAACTTTGAGCTTTTATTAATATCTACATAATCAGTGAATTAAATATAGGAAAATACCTGATTTTCCCTGAAACATGCAGAGAATATTATAATAAATGGTGATATATCACTTAGGAAAGGTTAAATGTAAAGAGAAATTCATTTGGAAGTCACCACAAAAATAGGTGTAGGTCTACAATGGTTAATTTTGAAGGATTGATTTGGAAAAAATACACATTTCAGATCAGCCTGTAAATTGTGCATTTGTCAGGATAACAAAAAAATAGACTCCAATCACAATGCTGTCCACAATAATCACAATATACATTTTTCAGTAAGTTATGCAGCCAAGTTGAGTACACATCCTAACTCCTGTAGGTTTTCAGATTCAACACATAAAAGATCTGAAGTTAGGATTTGGAAAAGATCATGGTCTTTCCCAAACCCTAAACAAGTTCTGTCAGTGTCTAAACTTCACCATAAATTGTTCAGTATTAACCCAAATATGAAGGTAATTTATCAGACAATGAGCATCTAAAACACAACATTAACATAATATTGTAGACACTTACTTTTGGTTGAAAGTCATTGACTGTATAAGTCCCTGTGATTTGCTGAAACATACAGCTCCATCATTTTCCTCTGGTTTGGTTATTTTTCGTGCTGATTTTGGCCACGTCATGTTTCCTGATTGAATCGTCTGATGGCTCTGATTCCAGGGTGTTACAATTATACCTAATCTGACATCTGTGCTGTTCGATAAACGTGAGTGGAAGACGCCCTTCACATTTAACCCAGGACACTTTCTAAATGAGGAGGGGAAGTTTGTGAAGCCAGCTGCCTTCATCCCTTTCTCTGCAGGTGAGGAACCGTCTGATGAAATCCTCCAGTTCTGCAGCAGCGTCTGACAATAGTGACCTGTCTGTTTTACCTGTGTTTATTTTGACTCCGTCTCAGGGAAGCGTCTGTGTCTCGGGGAGAATTTAGCCAGAATGGAGCTTTTCCTCTTCTTCACCTCCTTCATGCAGCATTTCACCTTCTCCATGCCTCCAGGAGTGAAGCCTGTGTTGGATTATCGCTTTGGAATCACTCTGTCACCTGTACACTATGAAATCTGTGCAAAACCACGACATGAATAGATCACACAATTCATTTATCAAGGATTTTTGTATGCTGGAGGTACAGCTGTCATCACTGTCTTAGTTACTGTACAATTACAGCTTTTTCCAGGAGAAATTAATCCTCAAAATTGAAAGAAATCATGAAGAATGTCAGATTTACATATAAAATCAACAATTTTAATGGTTGTTACATTTTAATAACAATAAAATTATGCTTTTCATGGAATTATTCAATAAAAAGTACATTGTGTTTATTACAGAGCAAGTTAATACATTTAAAATGTTCAAACTAATTATCACTTTACCAAGTCTCACTATTCATAGTTCTGTACAGAGTTAAAATATCAATCAAATATCAATGAATGACTTAAGTTTTGTTATGGTTTGATGCACTATATAAATTAAATATGATTTTGTTTTGATTTGGGAAAAAAAATACAAAATATAAAAACACTTAATTTTATATAGACTAAATAGATATTGAGTGACTCATGTCAAAGTTGTTTTGGAAAGTGGACACTGTTTAATATTTATGATTTTATTATGATACATTTTCGGTAGACAATGATAAATATGTGAAATATAGTCCACAATTTTTTTTTCTGTTAATGACGTCTGCATGCACTTTTATTTATTTTTTACATTTACAATGCGTGTGTTTAATGTGTGTAATTACCCATTTAAATGCCTCAAAATGACCCAGGCACCTAAAGGGTTTAATATGCAATATGAGTATGTAATGATTAAAATAGTCCAATAGGGGGCAGTGTGATCTACACAAGCTATCTGTTTTTTTAATGTTAGGGACTATTGGGTGCATTTTACACACTTTTTATTCTCAATTTTTTGATAATTTCTGTTCATCCATACAGCTTGAATTTTGGCAAGAGTGTGCTTTTTATTTTATCTTGTTAGTTCCTGATCAGCTCTTGTGGGAAAATCTGAAATTTATTGTGTAAAAACAAAAGTTGCACTCTGTTAAGCACAAAAAATGTACTATTGAAACCCTTTCAAATCAATGTCTAATACACAGGTGTCAAACTCTGGTCCTTGAGGGCTGGTATCCTGCATGTTTTAGATATTTCCCTCTTCCAGCCACACCTGGTTCAATTAATGATCAGCTTATCATCATGCTCTGCAGAAGCCTGATAACGATGTAATGGCTTTCAGGTGTGATGGGAGAGGGAACTATCTAAAACATGCAGGATACTGGCCCTCGAGGACCGAAGTCTGACACCCCTGGTCTAATGTATTTTACAGCTACCTTAGGAAGAGTACATTTTCTGCTCAGTAGTATGAGTCTGGGTATTTAACACTGACAAAAAAGAATAATAGGCTGTAATATTTCAATCTACAAAATGTCTACTTTGTATATAATATATTGAAAATAATTCATTTTTCTTGTTTTCTTCTGTTTTTTTTTTCCAACCTGGCATCTGCTGTTAGCTACTTGGAAAAAGTAATATAGTCCAACAACATTTGGACAATAACAGACTACAAGAGGATTTTTATTTAGACATTTTTTTTTCAACAAGGTGCATTTTTCAGAAAGATTGTTTTGTTTTTCAGTCGTCGGTATGTTATTAATACAAATGACCAGGTGTGTTCACTGCTGACGTCTCGTGCGCCAAAGTCGCCTCTGTAAACTATACGTTCAGTCGCCGGGTGCGGTGGCGCGCGCCTGTAATCCCAGTTCCCGGGAGGCTGAGGCTGGAGGACCGTTTGAGCTCAGGAGCTCTGAGCTGCAGCGGACTATGTCGAGCGGGTGTCCGCACTAAGTTCGGTTTGGATATGGTGCTCCTGGGGGAGCCCGGGACCACCAGGTCGCCTAAGGAGGGGTGCACCGGCCCAGGCCGGAAACGGAGCAGGTCAAAGCCCTCGTGCCGCTCAGTAGTGGGATCGCACCTGTGAATAGACGCTGTAGTGCAGCCTGAGGAATACAGCGGGACCCAGTCTTTTCCAGTCCACATCCACTGCAGTAAAACACACACACCACGGCCTTCACTTTTAAACACTAATGTTTCCTTTGTTTTCTGGTTCTGTTAAAACACAAACCGCTGCTGTTCTGTGTGTCCTGCACCGCCTCCTACTGGACAGCAGTGGTATTTACCGGCACCAGGTTCATTAAACACCTTCAGTCTGCTCTGTACTAGATCTGACATTTAACCCAAATGTAGACCCAGTTTAAAGCAGTTTTCACATGACTGAGCTGGAGAACGTGCTGTTTTTCTCATTTCACTAAATGTTGGGACACGTAAACTACATGCATGCACGTCCATTTACCTTTGCATTCGGATATTTGGGTTTATTTTTACATCTGAATAGAATGCAGACTTTTCAACATGACTCGTCAAGCATTAAACCGAGAGTCCTGTTCAAGGTTTTACTGAAATTTCACTGCTTAGGTCTCTTAATTGCAGTTTAACTCTGTTTAACTGCATTTTTCTGATGTGAATACAGACTTATTCTGACTTTTTTCTTTGTGTTATATGAAAACCTTCAACCAGTGTGTTTGTGGACACTGTATGAACCATAGGTGAGGACAGATCCATGCATGGAGGTTGATAAACTCATGTTTCTGAGAATGTTGTTCGCCAGAGCTTCATTTAAAACATGTTTCAATGCTGTGTAAACTGACTGATGTTATGCAACAACTCTGATATCTTTATATATAAAGAGGCCAAAGTCCGATAAACCCAGACCTTTAACATACTGCTCAGAGCCAAATACATCAAAGTTCAGTCCCAGAGAACGGAGAGCATTTAGCCGCTCTTTAGAAGAAAACATCAGCCTTCGGTGTCACAGACAAAGAACATAAACCCAGAGCCTCATCTCCTCGTTTCCAGGATGGATTCACTCTTTTCTGGATTCTTTGTGAACTTGGATGCCACTGCTTTGCTGCTCTTCATTGTGGTTTTCATCCTCACTGCAGATTACATTAAGAACAGGAGGCTCACCGGGTTCCCCCCTGGACCCCCAGCACTTCCTATTGTGGGCAACATATTCACCCTGGACCACAAGAGGACACATGAGAGTATGACTGAGGTACAGTGACTTAAATGAAGAAGACATAAAAGTCCATGTCCAACATTCTGTTTGTTAGTTTAGTAAAGTTCTAATGTCCACACATATGCATTTGGCTCTACATTTAGATCCAATCTGATGTATGTGAAATATGAACAGCAGGACAAACAAAAGTTTCAGGTTAAAAACAGCTTCTATAAATCCAAGTGTTCATATTTAGTGTGACCTCCCTTTGCACTTAACATGTCTTTAACACTTTTAACAATTACATGGGGGTTAATATATTGTACATCTTTTCACCATCTGATGTGTTTCTTCTCATTTAAAGTAAAGTCTTTGTCCTTTCTTAAATGCTGACAGTTAGCGGGCAGATATGGAGATGTGTACAGCCTGCGAATGGGCCAGAGGTGGGTGGTGGTCTTAAATGGGTTTGAGGCTGTGACACAAGCTCTGGTAACTCAGGGGGACAGTTTTTCAGACCGCCCAGGCCTCCCTCTGCAGGCCGACACATTTCATGGACTAGGTGAGTGGATCTAACTTAAACCCAGTTTGTTTGTACAGTTCCACTCATAACAAACATACAGACTCATAAAGTAGTTTGCAATATCACCTTCATACAAATTCTTCATGAGAACAGTCAATTTTATAGGATAAATCTAATTTTTTTTTTCCATGAGGTGTAATTTTTAGCAGCGGGAACATCTGGAAGCAGCAGAGACGTTTTGCACTTTCTACCCTGAAATATTTTGGATTTGGTAAGAAGTCACTTGAACCTGTGATCCTGGAGGAATTCACATACGTCGCAAAAGAGATCAGTGCCTATAAAGGTAAAGACTGAATGCAAGATTGAATTGGGGGGGGGTCCACAGCCATGTCCTGGGTCTAAAAAGGACGTATTGTCTAAAGATGTGGTCTGAGACAACCAAACCAGGCCTCCGCCTGCTTACTTACTGCTGCTGTGTGTGTCCAGTTTTGGCTCTCTACATGTCACTCAGTGGTGTTTTCCATGTTATCACAGAGACATTAGAGGAAACAAATGGAAGTTTCGATGAAATTAGTCATGAAATAACTGTGAGAGTTTCACAGAAAAGACTGAAGAAGATATCCTCGCAATATAATCTGAATTTGATCAACAAAGACCCTATGGAAAGATTTTGTGTAATGCTAGATTGTTGTATGCTATTAGCAAACAAAGACAGTTGTATTTAAAAAAAAAAAAAAAAAAACGTTCTAACTTAAATTTAGGGTGGTTTTGTATCCAGAGGTTGAATACTATAACCACACACAAAAACAACAGTAAGATTGGTTTTAGACGGTTTCAATTGTTTAACAACTTTGTACTAAGCTAGCTAATGCTAGCTAGTGTCGAAGGTAACTGAGGTAAGATGCTAAATAATTTTAGCTTGTAGCATGTCTAACAACTCGTCTAACAGACAGTTGAGCATTTTTATTTTTTTTATTTTTTATTTTTTTACACATAAGTCATTTTTGTTAAGTTTTAGGTGGTTTTATATCCTTTAAGGTTGAATACATACTGTTACCATGCCAAAAAAAAAGTAAGGTTGTTTCAGACATGTTTTTCATTGCTAGCTAAGTTAGCTAATGCTAGCTAGTGACTTATGTTAGTTGAGCATCCAGTTTTTTTCATTGACAATTAAGGCCATATTGTGAAAGTAGCTCTAAATACATAGTTGCCCACACAAGATAAAACATTTTCACTCTTCTCATGAAATGATTGTGACAATGTGATTTATTCCTGATTGATAAAATGTAACTGTATCGTATGTGATCATTACACCAGGTCAAAGGTGAATACTGATGTGTATAAATAGGAATAAAAAGAGGAATGTGTCTGAAAATAAAATTATTCCAACTTTGTAGTCAACAGTGTATTACAGTCCTTTTGGTTTGTATCTCTGACATTTCATGATTGTTATTGCAGACATTTGATATTATTTCCTTTATAATACCTCCTTTACGTTTGACTGATCATTTAGATGGAGAAACCCCTTCACATCCCTCAACATCTTCAAACTGAAATATTCACAACATATTATTTATCGTGTGTTTATGTATGTGTGTGGTCAGTCTACATCATACCTGAAGTGATTACTAACCCTGTTCACCTCATAAGGAATCAAGACGCATTTAAAATGTACAGATTAGACTTTATGTCTTCTTCTCTGTCTCAATGTGCAGGTAAACCATTTAATCCTCACCTCATCATCAACAACACTGTTGCTAACATCATCTGTTTGCTGGTCTTTGGACATCGCTTTGAGTACGGTGATGAGCAATTCAAGAAAATGATGAAACTGTTTAAGCAAAGTTCTGAGATGGGAGTTTCCATTTCGGCAGAGGTATGAACTGAAAACCCATAATCCTGTGCACACTGAGGTACTGAAGGGCATGGATTTTGATTTTAATTTTAATTTCGTTTTCGGTTTAAGTGTGTATGTTGTTTTATTTTCATTTCGTGACATTGACCACTTTTTCTGTTAGAATTTTTCAGGTGTTGTGATCAAAGCACATGACATGTTTGGATGTGCTCTGTTCTACAGCTTTACAACGCCTTCCCTCAGCTGATGAGACGTTTACCGGGACCACATCAGAAATTCAAGAGAGTTATTGAAGAGCTGAAGGACTTCATAAGAACAGAAGTTAAAGACCACAAACAGAAGTGGGATCCTTCAGATCTGCAAGACTACATCGACTACTACCTGAATGAGATTCAGACGGTGACTGAGAAATCATTGTTGTTCTTGAGGATTTACAGCATTGAACATAATATCATAAATTCACATGGCATATCAGTTATTTGTACATTAACTGCATCAGAAGCATCCTGATAAAGTCTAAATACATAAAGATGGAGCACCTTTTTATACTCCTTTTTAAAATCACAAGTCAGAGGAGCTCAGTGCTCACATCAAGTCTTCTGAATTTTTCAGAACAGGTTTAACACTATGTGCATTTTCATGTTTTCTCAGACTAAAGGACAGGATGACAGTACTTTTGATGAAGAATGCCTGATCATGTCTGTGTTCGATTTGTTTGCGGCTGGATCTGAGACCACATCCACCACCCTGCGTTGGGCGTTCCTCTACATGGTCAAATACCCCGAGATCCAGGGTATGAGAGTAGTTCAGGGACAAAAAGCACAAATAAAGCAAATAAACCTTAATCAGGTCAAAGAGCTTTATAGATGATCAATTTTTCGAGTAAAATACAGTAAAACATACAAATACAACAAAAAACACAGAAAAGACATAAAACAGGTGTCATGTCTTCTTCTGAGTAAGAACTTGATGAAAGTTTGAACAAATTAACATTTCCTAGTGATAGCGGTCATAGAAGCCACCAGTGTTTCCCAGCTTTTGGATTAACTTCAACCTGACAGTTCGTCCCTCAAATACAGTACAATAATGACAACATTTATGTATCAAAACACTGTACATCCTTATGTGTCTGCCTCAGTGTGATTCAGACTTTGTTTTTCTTTCCTTCTGTGTCACAGAGAGGGTTCAGGCTGAGATAGACTCTGTGATTGGTCAGTCTAGACCGCCGTCAGTGGACGATCGTGCAGACCTGCCCTACACTGATGCTGTGATCCACGAGGTCCAGAGGATGGGGAACATAGCCCCCCTCAGCCTCCCCATGTCACCAACAGGGACGTCCATCTGAGAGGATACACCATCCCAAAGGTCATTTACAACACAGTCGCAACAGAATAAAAGCTGCCATTGTAGGTTTATACTGGATCTGCACAGTTAACTAGGACTATATAGATGGAAAAAGATGGGATTTAATGTTTATTAATGTTTGATATTTGGGATTTAATGAGATTGTGTGTTAAAAACATGCAAAACAAAAGAAAAAAGTCATTATAGTTTTGTATTTTTTTATATACTCGTTTAACCCCTGAAGTCAAAACAAGTCGCCAGCAACAAAAACATCTACTAATGACTGTTTCTTGCATTTTCTCTGTTTTGATATGACCTTTGAATTAACTTTTTTATTAATGTCTACATAATCAGTGAATTAAATATAGGACATTACTTGATTTTCCCTGAAACATGCAGAGAATATTATAATAAATGGTGATATATCACTTAGGAAAGGTTAAATGTAAAGAGAAATTCATTTGGAAGTCGCCACAACAGTAGGTGTAGGTCTTCAATGGTTAATTTCGAAGGACTGATTTGGAAAAAATACACATTTCAGATCAGTCTGTAAATTGTGCATTTGCCAGGGTAATGAAAAAATAGACTCCAATCACAATACTGTTTACAGTAATCACAATATACATTTTTCAGTAAATTATGCAGCTGAGCTGAATTCACATCCCAGATTTAAGAAATAAAAGTTCTTAACTTAGGATGGCTCTGATTCCAGGGTGTTATAATTGTACCTAATCTGACATCCGTGCTGTTTGACAAGAGTGAATGGAAGACGCCCTTCACATTTAACCCAGGACACTTTCTAAATGAGGAGGGGAAGTTTGTGAAGCCAGCTGCCTTCATCCCTTTCTCTGCAGGTGAGGAACAGTCTGATGAAATCCTCCAGTTCTGCAGCAGCGTCTGACAATAGTGACGTGTCTGTTTAACCTGTGTTTATTTTGACTCTGTCTCAGGGAAGCGTCTGTGTCTCGGGGAGAATTTAGCCAGAATGGAGCTTTTCCTCTTCTTCACCTCCTTCATGCAGCGTTTCACCTTCTCCATGCCTCCAGGAGTTAAGCCTGTGTTGGATTATCGCTTTGGACTCACTCTGTCACCTGTACACTATGAAATCTGTGCAAAACAACGGCATGAATAGATCACACAATTCATTTATCAAGGATTTTTGTATGCTGGAGGTACAGCTGTCATCACTCTTAGTTACTGTACAATTACAGCTTTTTCCAGGAGAAATTAATCCTCAAAATCGAAAGAAATCGTGAAAAACATCAGATTTACATATAAAATCAACAATTTTAATGGTTGTTACCTTTTAATAACAATAAAATTATGCTTTTCATAGAATTATTCAATAAAAATTACATTGTGTTTACTACAGAACAAATTCATACATTTAAAATATTCAAACTAATTATCACTTTACCAAGTCTCACTATTCATAGTTCTGTACAGAGTTAAAATATCAATCAAATATCAGTGAATTGTCTTATTAAGAGTCTGGTTTTGACCAGCTCTAAATATAAGGTGTCACGACTTAAGTTTTGTTATGATTTTAACGTAATATAAATTAAATATGATTTTGATTTGATTTGGAAAAAACAAAAAATATAAAAAACAGGTAAATTTATATAGAATAAATAGATATTGAATGACTCATGTCAAAGTTGTTTTGGAAAGTGGACACTTTAATATTTATGATTTTATCATGATAAATTTTTGGTAGATAATGATAAATATGTGAAATATAGTCCATTATTTTTTTTTCTGTTACTGACGTCTGCATGCACTTTTATTTATTTTTTACATTTACAATACGTACAGAACAGAGGAGGCGTGCCAACTCTGCAGCTCCAGCAACCCGAGTCTGCAGCACATCCTCTCTGGATGCAATGAGGCGCTGACACAGGACCGGTACAGGTGGCGCCATGATAAGGTGTTACGCAAGTTAGCTGAAATCCTGGAGGTACGCAGGCTGGAAGCTAACAAGGCCGACCCACTAACAGCACAGCAGCAAATCCAGTTCGTCCAGCAAGGCAGCAAAATCCAGATCAGCAGCACAAAGAAGAGGTCCCCTCTCTCCCCTGGAGGTGGATGCAACATGAGAGTGGACTTGGACAAACAACTAAAGTTCCCTCAGGACATTACACCTACCAGCCTCCAGCCAGACATTGTCCTCTGGTCTATCGCCACAAGGACAGTTATCATGGCAGAGCTCACAGTCCCTTGGGAGGAAGGGTTGGATACTGCCTTTGAGAGGAAGAAGGAGAAATACACTAACCTGGTAGCTGCATGTTCCCTAGCAGGGTGGAAGGCAACGGTTTCCCAGCAGAAGTTGGGTGTAGAGGTTTTGCTGGAACCTCCACCCAGCGGCTTTTGGTATTCCAAGGAGTTACTGGATCCAAGCTGCAGAAAGGACTAAAGGACCTGGCAGAGGAGGCAGAGCAAGGCAGCTTCTGGTTCTGGCTCCAGAGGAAAGACAGAGCATGGGGGAAGGAAGGGGGTTAGGGCTTCTGAGATGTTTTGGTATGCAGTCAGGCCTACACTCGACTCAGGGAAGTGGACGACCCTGCCATCCATAGTCCCTTGGGCTTCATTCCAGATTCACAACCACAGTAACACAAGGACAGGAGGTGGGGAAGGATTCATTAACCAGCTGCAGGGAGGGGCACAGAGACATCCCTGTCACTGCCCCACCACCCTGAGATGTTCTGGGATGAAAGGGGCGAAACATTGGTGAGGGGTGGCTCCTGGCTGACGACCCTGCAGCTGGCCCACTGGCACCGTCTGAGGTGCGACAGGCAGAAATGCCCTGCAGGTTATGCCTACCTGTGCTTCCATCTATACGTGTGTTTAATGTGTGTAATTACTCATTTAAATGCCTCAAAATGACCCAGGCACCTAAAGGGTTAATATGCAATATGAGTATGTAATGATTAAAATAGTCCAGTAGGGGGTAGTGTGACTTAAACAAACTACCTGTTTTTTAATGTTAGGGACTGTTGTGTGCATTTTACACACTTTTTATTTGCAATTTTTGGAGAATTTCTGTTCATCCATACAGCTTGAATTTTGGCGAGAGTGTAGCTTTTTATTTTATTTGTTAGTTCCAGATCAGCTCTTGCAGTAAATCTAAAATTTACTGTGTAAAAACAAAAGTTGCACTCTGTTAAGCATAAAAAATATACCATCAGAACCCTTTCAAATCAGTGTCTAATGTATTTTACAGCTATCTTAGGAAGAGTACATTTTCTGCTCAGTAGTATGAGTCTGGGTATTTAACACCGACAAAAAAGAATAATAGGCTGTAATATTTCAATACACAAACTATCTACTTTGCATGTAATATATTAAAAATGATTCATTTTTCTTGTTTTCTTCTGTGTCTTTCTTTCTTTCTTTTTTTTTTTTTTTAAACCTGGCATCTGTTATTAGCTACTTGGAAAAAGTAATATAGTCCAAAAACATTTGGACAATAACAGACTAGAAGAGGATTTTTTATTTAGGCTATTTTTTTCTTTCTCAACAAGGTGCATTTTTCAGAAAGTTTTGTTTTTCAACCGTCTGTATGTTATTAATATAAATGACCAGGTGAGTTCACCGCTGACATGTGACCCGGTGACGTCTCGTGCGCCAAAGTCGCCTCTCTACCTTTGCATTCGGATATTTGGGTTTATTTTTACATCTGAATAGAATGCAGACTTTTCAACATGACTCGTCAAGCATTAAACCGAGAGTCCTGTTCAAGGTTTTACTGAAATTTCACTGCTCAGGTCTCTTAATTGCAGTTTAACTCTGTTTAACTGCATTTTTCTGATGTGAATACAGACTTCTTCTGACTTTTTTCTTTGTGTTATATGAAAACCTTCAACCAGTGTGTTTGTGGACACTGTATGAACCATAGGTGAGGACAGATCCATGCATGGAGGTTGATAAACTCATATCTCTGAGAATGGTGTCAGCTACACCTTGATTTAAAACATGTCTCAGTGCTGTGTAACTGGCACGTGCAAAGCAGGGACCGGGACCGGCTTGAGCCTTTCCCGCTTTGATCCTCTGCCTACAAGTGCCCTTTTTACTCTTTTTTTTTTTTTTTTTTTTTTTTTTTTTTTGCGCAAAAAACTGCAAGACTAAAATTTTCGTGACTAAAATTCTGATCAATGATAATAAATGTTAAGAGTGGTTTAATTTGGCTGTCACTGGACCTGGTCATGATGCCCTTTCACCTCTGTCAGGCCCCGCCCCTTCCTCCTGTGCAAACTTGCATGCAACACGCGCGCGCACACACACACACGCGCACACACGTCATGTGGTCTGGAGAATCAACGAGGAGGCGGGATTCAGGGTACGTGAGAGTCCACCCACTATCTGCCCAAAACATTCACTTGTCTCTTTGTGGTCCTGGTCCTATTCTTCAACAACTGTAGTTTTGGAGCCAAAAACCGATCGTAAGTGAGTAAATAATTCAGTATCATCGTCACGTCATGGCATTAGCTCCCAGACTAGCCCACTCTAACAGCTGCTGCCCACCTGAGTCTGAGTCCTGCTGAAGCACTCACACAGATTTGTTTATGTTTGATTTCCATCAACTGTTGAGTTTTAGCCACAAAACTGTAACACATGCTAATAGTCCTCACTTGCTGAAACAGTCCCTTTTTCGTCAGTTTTCTCTGTTTTTGCAGAATACCTTTAAGTTTACTCTGAGCTTTAATGAACATCTACATGATCAGTAAATTAAAGTAAAGGAAGTGATTTACACTGAAAAATGCAAAACACAGAGGTTTTTATTATAATAAATGGTGATAAATCACATAAGAAATGTTAAAAAGAGAAAAAAAATCATTTAGAAGCTGCCATAAAAGTATCACTGGGTCTTAATAAGTTAAAATGTGCTGAAGTAATTAAATTCTGCTAAACCAATATAAAATTGCATAAAAAGAAAACACATCCAAGTCTTCTTCTCATCCAATACCTAAATCTGACCCTTTTGGTCTACTAGAGTCATAAAACTCATGTAAAATCCCCCGACTCTTTCATCAGTGCCAACACTTTGACATTTCTGGTTTTGTTCCAGAAACTGCTGGATCCATTCTCGTAATATCTGTGTTCACCTCAAACATCTTGAGTGAATCTTATTTGAAATAACCACAAACCTCCACAAATATTCCCATCAACCTGCTCTATATTAAATGATACAGCTATAAATACTACAATATAAACTTTATTATTATCATGTAATGTTAAATGGTTTGGCTTGGGTTAACACTTCCTCTACATGGTTATTTCTTAACAGTGGAAAACCTAAATATCATCATAAATATGTCCTAGAATGAAAAGAAACTAAATATTCAGTGTATTACTGTAAAAGTAGGTGTAAAACCAGATGTAAAATGAAGGTATTTCTAGTTATTAACATCCACTGTCATGCTTTTATACATAATTTAACATCTGTTATTAAGAATTTGTCTTGGACTTACACTGCAAAAATCCAAATCTTACAAAGTGTATCATTCTCATTTACTAGTCAAAATATCTCATCACACTTAAAATAAGACAGAATCACCTACAGAGTAACTTGTAAGGGAGATAAAATAACTTATTTTTAGACCACATCTAGAAAATCTTATTTCAAGAAATCTTACCGAGATAATTTTCACTTGTTCCATTGGCAGATTTTTTTGGTGAATTGAGCAAAAAAAAAAATCTTGAATTAAGCAAGAAAATCTGCCAATGGAACAAGTGAAAATTATCTTACTAAGATTTCTTGAAATCAGATTTTCCAGATCTATTGTCTAAAACCAAGTTCTTATATCTCACTGAAAAGTTCCTCTTTAGGTGATTTTGTCTTATTTTAAGTATGATTAGATATTTGGACTAGAAATGAGAAAAATACACCTGGTAAGATTTAGATTTTAGCAGGGTATTATTAACACACAAAAACTTCTACACATTACATCTTTATTTCCACTTATATATAAACTGAACGTCAAAAGAAACTTGTCACATATTCTTTGTGATGCCATTTCACACCATTTTATTAAATATGAAAACAAATTCTTTCTTCTTCTTAAAAAAAAAACATTTAATTAACAAAAAAAATACAACAAACAACAAAACAGTGGATGAGTATCCAGAGGATAATGTAAAATATGACAAAGGGTAGTTCAACAAAGTTCACATTTAGCAACAAGCAACATTATTAATCCACAGCAAGTCAAAGATCTCAATCCCATTGAACATCTGTGGGATATTCTTGGTAGATCCGTGTATGCTAGGCGTCCAGCACCTGGCAACCGCCAGATGTTCATACAGGCCCTTCAGGAAGAGTGGGACAACATCCCCCAAGATAGGATCAGGAGGTGAATCCAGAGTGTGCGCAGAAGGTGCACAGCCTGTGTTAGGGCCCAGGGAGGACAGACCCAGTACTGACAACATTGATCTGGACCATTTGGTCAATCTTTGACTTGCTGTGGATTAATAATGTTGCTTGTTGCTAAATGTGAACTTTGTAATTGGTGGTTATTCGTTTTCATTTGCCCTTTTGGAAGTTTGAGCCCCTGCCTCTTTATAGCTCTCTGCACGGCCCTGCTGTGTAAACTGACTGATGTTATGCAACAACTCTGATATGTTTATATATAAAGAGGCCAAAGTCTGATAAACCCAGACCTTTAACATACTGCTCAGAGCCAAATACATCAAAGTTCAATCCCAGAGGACGGAGGGAGTTTAACGGCTCTTTACAACAAAACATCAGCCTTCGTTGTCACAGACAACGAAAATAAACCCAGAGCCTCATCTCCTCATTTCCAGGATGGATTCACTCTTTTCTGGATTCTTTGTGAACTTGGATGCCACTGCTTTGCTGCTCTTCATTGTGGTTTTCATCCTCACTGCAGATTACATTAAGAACAGGAGGCTCACAGGGTTCCCTCCTGGACCCACAGCACTTCCTATTGTGGGCAACATATTCACCCTGGACCACAAGAGGACACATGAGAGTATGACTGAGGTACAGTGACTTAAATGGAGAAGACATAAAAGTCCACGTCCAACATTCTGTTTGTTGGTTTTGTAAAGTTCTAAAAACAGAAGTGTTCATATTTAGTGTGACCTCCCTTTGCACTTAACATGCCTTTAACACTTTTAACAATTACATGGGGGTTAATATACTGTACATCTTTTCACCATCGGATGTGTTTCTTCTCATTTAAAGTAAAGTCTTTGTCCTTTCTTAAATGCTGACAGTTAGCGGGCACATATGGAGATGTGTACAGCCTGCGAATGGGCCAGAGGTGGGTGGTGGTCTTAAATGGGTTTGAGGCTGTGACACAAGCTCTGGTAACTCAGGGGGACAGTTTTTCAGACCGCCCAAGCATCCCTCTGCACGATGACATATTTCATGGACTAGGTGAGTGGATCTAACTTAAACCCAGTTTGTTTGTACAGTTCCACTCATAACAAACACATACGGACTCATAAAGTAGTTTGCAATATCACCTTCATACAAATTCTTCATGAGAACAGTGGATTTTATAGAATAAACCTTGTTGTTTTTCATCAGGTGTAGTTTTTAGCAACGGGAACACCTGGAAGCAGCAGAGACGTTTTGCACTTTCTACCCTGAAATATTTTGGATTTGGTAAGAAGTCACTTGAACCTGTGATCCTGGAGGAATTCACATACGTCGCAAAAGAGATCAGTGCCTATAAAGGTAAAGACTGAATGCGAGGTTGAATGGGGGGGGGGGGGGGGTCCACAGCCATGTCCTGGGTCTAAAAAGGACATATTGTCTAAAGATGTGGTCTGAGGACATTAAACCAGACCCCCTCCTCTTCCTGGTTTAATCTAGAAATGCACCCTTCTTCCCCTTACTTACTGCTGCTGTGTGTGTCCAGTTTTGGCTCTCTACATGTCACTCAGTGGTGTTTTCCATGTTATCACAGAGACATTAGAGGAAAGAAATGAAAGTTTCTATGAAAACAGTCATGAAATAACTGTGAGTTTCACAGAAAAGACTGAAGAAGATATCTTCACAACATAGAGTGAATTTGATCAACAAAGACTCTATGGAAAGATTCTGAGTAATGCTAGATTGTAGCATGCTATTAGCAAAGACAGTTGGATTTTTAAAAATATATATATTCTTTCTAACTTTAAGTTAGGTGGTTTTGAATCCAGAGGTTGAATACTATAACCACACACAAAAACAACAGTGAGACTGGTTTGAGACGTTTTTAATTGTTTGTTAACAACTTTGTACTAAACTAGCTAATGTTAGCAGGTGTCTAGAGAAACTGAGGCAAGATGCTAAGTAATTTTAGCTTGTAGCATGTCTATCAACTCATCTAACAAAAAGTCATTCCTGTTTAAGTTTTAGGTGGTTTTATATCTTTTAAGGTTGAATACATGCTATTACCATGCAAAAGAAACAAAACCCCAAAACAATAGTTAGTTTTTTTTTCAGACTTGTTTTTCATTGTTTGCATGGTTCTCACTAGGATTTTTTTCACAGCATAGGGGCACCATGTATGTGGCGCGCGCCGATACACGGCGTGAGTTTTGTAGGGGGGTCCGGGGGCATCCTCCCCCGGAAAATTTTGAAATTTATAACACTCTGAAACACTATTTCCTGCATTTTGAGGGGCAAATTTTGAGGAATGAAGCCAAGTTTTTGTCTTTGTTACAACAATGATTAAAAGCAAAAACAGGGTTTTTTTTTTGAATTTGTGAATGGTAATTATTGATGGGAATTACTCCACACAGGATAGTCGGAGTGGCACTCACACTACACGCACACACAGGCTAAATTTTAGATGTAATTTTCCATGGGTGATCGGTCCGTTTAAATAAGATAAATTGATTGAAGTCTCATTGTCAGCCAATGAGCATAAGGCAAGTGATGTTGCCGGGCAGGCGTCAGACAATACCAAGGCACACAAAGGGCTGTTGATTATATTGTTCTCATTTCCTGTCTGCAGCATTTCAATTGAAAATCGATTAATCGTGCAGCCCTAGACAAAGGAATATTTTTTTTCAAATTCAAATCTCGTTATCATTACGCTGGACGATCACACACACACACACACACACAAAACACCGCTACGCTGGTTGAAAGACAGCGTCGCAGGTCAAATCACTGTGTCGGGGTCCCCCGGAACAGCGTCGGGGGCCCCGACGTTCAACAACAGTAGCAATATACGCAACATATTATTTATCGTGTGTTTATGTGTGTGGTCACTCTGTACATAATACATGAAGTGATTACTAACCCTGTTCACCTAATAAGGAATCGAGACGCATTTAAAATGTACAGATTAGACTTTTTCTTCTTCTCTGTCTCAATGTGCAGGTAAACCATTTAACCCTCACCTCATCGTCAACAACACTGTTGCTAACATCATCTGTTTGCTGGTCTTTGGACATCGCTTTGAGTACAGTGATGAGCAGTTCAAGAAACTGATGAAATTGTTTGAACAAGGTACTCAGTTGGAAGTCTCAGTTTCAGCACAGGTATGAACTGAAAACCCATAATCCTGTGCACACTGAGGTACTGAAGGGCATGGATTTTGATTTTAATTTTAATTTCATTTTAGGTTTGCATGTGTATGTCATTTTATTTTTATTATCATTTTGTGAGATTGACCACTTTTTCTGTTAGATTTTTTCAGGTGTTGTGATCAAAGCACATGACATGTTTGGATGTGCTCTGTTCTACAGCTTTACAACGCCTTCCCTCAGCTGATGAGACGTTTACCGGGACCACATCAGAAATTCAAGAGAGTTATTGAAGAGCTGAAGGACTTCATAAGAACAGAGGTTAAAGACCACAAACAGAAGTGGGATCCTTCAGATCTGCGAGACTACATCGACTACTACCTGAATGAGATTCAGACGGTGACTGAGAAATCATTGTTGTTCTTGAGGATTTACAGCATTGAACATAATATCATAAATTCACATGGCATATCAGTTATTTGTACGTAAACTGCATTAGAAGCATCATGATAAAGTCTAAATACGTAAAGATGGAGCACCTTTTTATACTCCTTTTAAATCACAAATCAGAGGAGCTCAGTGCTGACATCAGGTCTTATAAATGTTTCAGAACAGGTTTAACACTATGTATATTTTCATGTTTTCTCAGACTAAAGGACAGGATGACAGTACTTTTGATGAAGAATGCCTATTCATGTCTGTATTGGATTTGTTTGGGGCTGGATCTGAGACCACATCCACCACCCTGCGTTGGGCGTTCCTCTACATGGTCAAATACCCCGAGATCCAGGGTATGAGAGTAGTTCAGGGACAAAAAGCACAAATAAAGCAATTAAACAAACCTTAATCAGGTCAAAGTACTTTATAGATGATTGATTTTTCAAGTAAAATACAGTAAAACATACAAATACAACAAAAAACGCAGAAAGTTAGAACAAATGAACATTTCCTAGTGATAGCGGTCATAGAAGCCACCAGTGTTTTCCAGCTTTTGGATTAACTTCAACCTGACAGTTCGTCCCTCAAATACAGTACAATAATGACAACATTTATGTATCAAAACACTGTACATCCTTATGTGTCTGCCTCAGTGTGATTCAGACTTTGTTTTTCTTTCCTTCTGTGTCACAGAGAGGGTTCAGGCTGAGATAGACTCTGTGATTGGTCAGTCTAGACCGCCGTCAGTGGACGATCGTGCAGACCTGCCCTACACTGATGCTGTGATCCACGAGGTCCAGAGGATGGGGAACATAGTCCCCCTCAGCCTCCCCCATGTCACCAACAGGGACGTCCATCTGAGAGGATACACCATCCCAAAGGTCATTTACAACACAGTCGCAACAGAATAAAAGCTGCCATTGTAGGTTTATACTGGATCTGCACAGTTAACTAGGACTATATAGATGGAAAAAGCTGGGATTTAATGTTTATTAATGTTTGATATTTGGGATTCAATGAAATTGTGTGTTAAAAACATGCAAAACAAAAGAAAAAAGTCATTATAGTTTTGTATTTTTTTATATACTCGTTTAACCCCTGAAGTCCTCAACAGTCACCAAAACAAAAACATCTACTAATGACTGTTTCTTGAGTTTTGTCTGTTTTGATATGACCTTTGAATTAACTTTTTTATTAATGTCTACTTAATCAGTGAATTAAATATAGGAAATTACTTGATTTTCCCTGAAATATGCAGAGAATATTATAATAAATGGTGATATATCACTTAGGAAAGGTTAAATGTAGAGAGAAATTCATTTGGAAGTCGCCACAAAAATGGTGTAGGTTTTCAATGGTTAATTTCGAAGGACTGATTTGGAAAAAATACACATTTCAGATCAGCCTGTAAATTGTGCATTTGTCAGGATAACAAAAAAATAGACTCCAATCTCAATACTGTTTACAGTAATCACAATATACATTTCTTAATAAATTATGCAGCTGAGCTGAATTCACATCCCAGATTTAAGAAATAAAAGTTCTTAACTTAGGATTTGGAAAAGATCATGGTTTGGTTTTCTGCCCTGTGTCTTTCCCAAACCCTAAACAAGTTCTGTCAGTGTCTAAACTTGATCATAAATTGTTCATTCATTCATTTTCTGGACCCGCTTTATCCTCACTAGGGTCACGGGGGTCACTTGGAGCCTATCCCAGCTACATAGGGGCGAAGGCGGGGTACACCCTGGACAAGTCGCCAGTTCATCGCAGGGCCATAAATTGTTCAGTATTAACCCAAATATGAAAGTAATTTATCAGACAATGAGCAGCTAAAACACAACATTAACATAATATTGTAGACACTTACTTTTGGTTGAAAGTCATTGACTGTATAAGTCCCTGTGATTTGCTGAAACGTACAGCTCCATCATTTTCCTCTGGTTTGGTTATTTTTTGTGGTGATTTTGGCCACATCATGTTTCCTGATTGAATTGTCTGATGGCTCTGATTCCAGGGTGTTACAATTATACCTAATCTGACATCTGTGCTGTTCGATAAACGTGAGTGGAAGACGCCCTTCACATTTAACCCAGGACACTTTCTAAATGAGGAGGGGAAGTTTGTGAAGCCAGCTGCCTTCATCCCTTTCTCTGCAGGTGAGGAACAGTCTGATGAAATCCTCCAGTTCTGCAGCAGCGTCTGACAATAGTGACCTGTCTGTTTTACCTGTGTTTATTTTGACTCTGTCTCAGGGAAGCGTCTGTGTCTCGGGGAGAATTTAGCCAGAATGGAGCTTTTCCTCTTCTTCACCTCCTTCATGCAGCGTTTCACCTTCTCCATGCCTCCAGGAGTGAAGCCTGTGTTGGATTATCGCTTTGGAGTCACTCTGTCACCTGTACACTATGAAATCTGTGCAAAACCACGACATGAATAGATCACACAATTCATTTATCAAGGATTTTTGTATGCTGGAGGTACAGCTGTCATCACTGTCTTAATTCTATGACTGTGAAGAAAAGATAAATTAAAAAGAGTAAACGTTGGCAAACACTTTCAATTAAAACTGTACAGATGATTACTGTACAATTATAATTAATTTCCTGTAGAACTTAAAGTTTCAAAATAGAAGGAAATCGAGAAAAAAACTTCAGATTTACATGTAAGAAATTATCAATATGTATGTATATATTCTTTTGTAGTACTGATCATTTCTTTTCTGTTACTTTTTATTACCCTCGACCCTCGCCACAGGCAGGGTATTGTCATCAGTTCATCATCCATCTGTCCATTTGTGCAAAAACTTTGGCGTGGACTGAAGGCTGAGGGTTTTCAAGTGCGGGTTCATTATGTTTATACTTGCACTGAGCAAATGTTACACACAACAAGCGGTCCCAGGCACAACAGACCCCACCCCTCACACGTATTGTAGCTTCTTTTGGCAAGTATCCAGCTGATTACATGTCTATGCGTGTGCTCATGTCAGCATATCAATTCCCTCTATATATGTGGCAAGTTTGAAGTAAATTGAAACAAAATTGATGTTTTTATAGACATTTGAAATGTCACCTATTATAAGGAAAATGGGAGAAGAAAAAAGATTTTAAGAATTCATAAAAAATTTGGACTTTTACCTACTTTTCCCAAAATGTAATCACATCTATTGTGTGCCACTGGCAATTTATAATCCCATTTTGGTATGAATTCATCTAATAGTTTTACTGCTACAGACATGTGAAATTTTGCCCATTATAAGTAAATGGGGAAAAAAAAAAAAGATTTTTAAAGAATTCATAAAAAATTTGAACTTTGACCTACTTTTTCCAAAATGTTATGAGATCTTTTCTGGGTCACTGGCAATCTATAAACTCAAGTTGGTATGAATTCAACCAATAGTTTTGCTGCTAGAGTGTTAAACAAACCGTACCAAAAACAATACCCCTTGCCTCTCCTTCGGGGGGTGGGGTAATAATTTTCCCCTGGGTTTTATAATGTAGTAGTGCACAGGTGTCAAACATGCGGCCCAGGGGCCAAATTCAGCCCACCAAAGGGTTCAGTCCGGCCCGTGGGATGAATTTGTGAAAAGCAAAAATTACACTGAAGATATTAACAATCAAGTGTGTCAAAATCATTTTAGGTCAGTTCCGTCTAAAGGGGATCAGACCAGTAAAATACTATCATAATAACCTATGAAAAATGAAAACTGTAAATTTGTCTCTTCATTTTAGTGTAAAAAAAGTAAAATTACACAAAAATATTTACATTTACAGACTAGCCTTTAACAAAATGAGAATATCTGAATTTCGTAAGAGAAGCATGTGGAATTTTAATAATAATCTCCCTGTTATTTAATGTTTTGTGTATTTGTAGATAATCTGTGATCTCTAAGTTGTGATTCACATGTATAAATGATAAACTAAGGTGTAATATTGTTAACATTTCACTTATTTTACTAACAAATTTTCAGGTTGTTCGTATTTGTTCATGTTATGTTCAAGTACAATTCATAGATGTAAACATTTTTATTACGGAATTTACTTTTTTCACTCCAAAGTTCTTATCCTATTATTTATATTATTTTACTGGTCCGATCCGCTTTAGATCAGATTGGACTGAATGTGGCCCCTGAACTAAAATGAGTTCGACACCCCTGTACTACCGCATTGACCCATGGGGATCTAGGGGTTCTAGATGTGGTCGTTTTTGTGCTGTTGTGTATTTGTGCATGCTGTACCGCATTTGTCCAGCAGTTACTGCCAAAGCGTTGTGGCCATAGCAACATGATTGTAAGGCTATTGTATTCCAAAATTACTAATATCTCTGAAAATATTGGTCCTATCAACTTGCTGTTTTCGCTACGGTCTTCTTTGACCCAAATACAAAAATATGCCAAACTGCAGCAGTCAGCTCTTTATGGATTTTGTATGATTCCTGACACACACACAGAAGCCACTTGGCTTTTATAATATAGATTGTGATTATGATAAAATCCACAGTCAAGTAAAAGGTAAACACTGTAAACCTTTTACTAACAGAATAATTATGTTTTTCATAAAATTATTCAATAAATCTACAAGTACGGATTAATACATTTAAAATAAAAATGTTATTCAAATTAATGGTCACTTTACTGTTTTAGTGTCTTATTAATTTTTCAATATATGTTCTGATTAAACACTCATTAATGCATATTCAGTCAGCCATAACATTATAAACACTGACAGGTAAAGTGGTATTATTGTTGATGATGTCATTCCAATGGGACCTGTCAGTGGGTGGACATATAAGGCATCAAATGAACATGTGCACCTCAAAGTCGATGTGTTAGAAACAGAAAAATGGACAAGAATAGGGATCTGAGCAACTCTGACAGAAGAGAAATTGTGATATCCAGATCATGTTTCACATAAATGCTGCTTCACCTTTATTATTATTGTCCTTGTAAATGTATTTGTTAGTTTTCTATTAAATCCACTGTCATGTGAGCCAAGGTGTGATGGAACCACTGTTTTTACTGATCTTGTTCAACTGATCTATTCATGAGGGAATCGTGCAGAAGGAAAGACGGTGGTCAATGAAGGAAAGGACGAAAAACGAAGGATCCATGAGGTGGAGAAACAGTGGACGTTTGTGGAGAACCTGATGGTAAGTACTGGTTTTGTCCACTAGGAGACGGTATTTTTGTATTCAGTGTAATGTGATGTTTCTGACTGGTCTGCTCCAATAAGAGTCTAAAAATGAGGAAAACAGGTTTAAGATAAGACAAAATTAAGTATAACTGAACACTATTTTATATTGTACACTGATTTGTCTGTCCAACGGTTCATATTTTGTCTAAAATGAACAAAATACTAATAATATGGGCTGCATTACGTATTTGGATCTTCATTATAGACATAATAATAATAATAGACATACTAGGTACTGGTAGTTTTCTTTGTTCGACAGCAGAGGAGTTTGTTCAAATGTAGATGTGGTTCACAGGGTGAGTTTTGGTCCTGGAGAGACATGTTTCTGTTTTGGGTCTTGAGCTGAAAAAGGTCTATTCTGAGGTGAAACTGTAATTTTTTCCCTTACTTTTACAGTGAAATACTTATTTTCATTTTATTTATTTATGTATTTATTTATTTTGAACATGCAAAGAAACAAAACAAAGCAAAATAAGACAAAAACTACATAAATGAATTTAAATGTACAGAATCTATCCTCAAGTACGTGTCTGAATGTGCATGGTTGAAAAGGGGCAGAAGAAGTATAAACTTATTTAATCGTACCCCTCAGATGCTTTTACACCTTTATCACTAACTTAAAATAGGAATCAAACAATTTTTTTTTTTTTTCTAATTTAGCATTTAACCCACAACTAAAACATAATGTAGTAATTGAATTATGCACAATAATATGATCGTGGTGGTACAGTCATACAAACAGACAACAGTTTTCCTCAATAATCATCAGCACAACATTATCCATAAACAAATATCCCTCATTGTCATTAATAATACTGTACCTCACAAGAATCAATTCTTTATATCTTTTTTTAAATAGGAAAAAACAGCTCATTTCCCAGCTCTGTCAAATGAAAGGTGCTTTGACCTTGGATTAAATTCGCTCTACATTTATAGAACAGACCAGACTGAGGGTGGTTCATGAACCCGGTGCCGGTGTTGTGCCAAGGTACGCATCCCCGCTCAGAATTGTTTCCCCTGGCTGCGGGAGCTTTTTTTTTTTTTTTTTTAACTTTTATCTCACAATTATAACTTGCCATGGGGATATTTCTTTTTTTCAGTGGTGGAAACAGGCCTCCATGCATAGGAAGCCCGTTTCCACCACTGAAAAACATATTTGTGATACCCTGTGTTGAACTTGTTAAGAGTGTGTTTGTGTTTCTGCATTATGTGTGTATTCATGTTCATGCAGTGACTGTTTCGTTCCTGTGCCTTGGCCGTGTGTGTGCATGTGCAAAGAGAGTGGGGAGAAAAAAAGAAAAGAGACACACGGTGTGTGACTGTTCGGTTCAGTTTAGCAGTGTAAGTTGCAGCTGTAACAACAACTTCTGTTCCTGACTGCTTCGTCCCTTCATAAAGCCTGAATCCACTGGAACTATACT
Organism: Sphaeramia orbicularis; assembly: GCF_902148855.1. NCBI lineage: Eukaryota > Metazoa > Chordata > Actinopteri > Kurtiformes > Apogonidae > Sphaeramia > Sphaeramia orbicularis. The sequence goes on from NC_043971.1 coordinate 4,965,462, forward strand.
CTGTCTCAGGTGTTATCGACTTCAGGGCTATTACAATATTATGACATAAAAAGTCATAATTATGAGATAAGAGTCATGAGTATGAGATAAAAAGTCGAGATTATGAGACTAAAAAGTTGAAATCATGCGATAAAAAGGTCCTAATTATGAGCTAGATGTCGAAATTATGAGGTTAAAAAGTCAAAATTATGCTCCCGAGGCCAGGGGTGTTGTGCCAAATTCTACTCCCTGCTGAAAATTGCTCCCCCTTCTTAAATCTGCCATGAAGAGGACGAGGTTGGTTGGTGACATACCTATTTTTTTAATACTGTATATATATTTACACTTCTCTCTTCTTCTTTAAACTGTTTTGCTCTACGCACCACCAGAGAGTTGTCTCTTATAATTTCGTTGTACATACGTATAATGACAATAAAGGCATTCTATTCTATTCTATTCTATTCTATGTGCACCAAATTCACCGTCACAACTTTTTCTCCTTTCTGACTGTAGGGTATGAAATTAATTGTGAATTATTCAACCTCTTAACACCATCATAGCTGTGTAGCAATTAAGTAATGAATAATACTGTAAGATATTGCAGTTCTGTTTTTTTATCTGGTTAATATTAACCCTTTGATGCACAAATTATGAAAACCTTAGTCAAGATTTTTTTCCTGACTGTTTTTATTCCTCTTTAGGCATGAAAAAACAATGAGATTGATTTTTTTATTTTTTTTTAAATCAACCTATTTTTCACAGAAATACAAAAATATCCACTCATTATGACACCATGTGTTTAATTTTTGAAGCAAAGAAACATGTATTTAAAACACAATATCAGAAAGTGACATACTGTGTGAAAACTATGAAACAAAAGCATTTTTAATGCAGCTAATCTGATGTTTTCTCATCGTTTATCATACTCTAATACTAGTTCTTACTCACTTCATGGAGGTAATATAAAAAAAAAACTTTTTGTTTGAGAAAACTGTTAATTTCAGTCTAATAACAACTAGTAATTGATTTACACTCAATCATGTTACTGCAGATCAGGTTTATCAAGAACATAAAGTTACAGTAATAGTAGGAATGTCAGTGTATTATGGGATGGTGCGTAAGTGTCCACTGTGTTGGCTGATATGGAACTAAAACAACAAAACCCATGAATATACCAGAGAACAGCTGAAGAACTGTCCACAGTAGCAAGCAGATCTGCAATTTGCAATATTCGACTACAGAAGTACAGAAGTACAGAGTTTTTAGCAGGGAGCAGAATTCGGCACCAGATATTGCTGAAAACTGCATCCCCCAGTACAATCAGCTTGTGAAGCTACAGGAGTGAAATGACTTCAGCAGCTCACATTTGGAGCTGTTCTGGTGTGACAGGTGAACCTGGTGCACTTTGTCCTCTTCATGGCTGATTTAGGAAGGGGAGGCAGTTTTCGGCACAACAAGGAGAAACACTTCTGAGCAGGGATACGCACTTTGGCACTACACCTGTAAATACCACTGCTGTCCAGTAGGAGGCGGTGCAGGACACAGAAAACAGCAGCGGTTTGTGTTTTAACAGAACCAGGAAACAGAAGGAACTGTCTAATATTAGTGTTTAAAAGTGAAGGCCGTGGTGTGTGTGTTTTACTGCAGTGGATGTGGACTGGAAAAGACTGGGTCCCGCTGTATTCCTCAGGCTGCACTACAGCGTCTATTCACAGGCGCGATCCCACTACTGAGCGGCACGGGGGCTTTGACCTGCTCCGTTTCCGGCCTGGGCCGGTGCACCCCTCCTTAGGCGACCTGGTGGTCCCGGGCTCCCCCAGGAGCACCATATCGATACCGAACTTAGTGCGGACACCCGATCGGCATAGTCCGCTGCAGCTCAGAGCTCCTGAGCTCAAACGATCCGCCAGCCTCAGCCTCCCGGTAGCTTGGATTACAGGCGCGCGCCACCGCACCCGGCGAGGAATACCGACTTTTGTAGGGCTTTTATCCTTTACAAAAGTGACGTCATCACGCAGACTGGTGACGTCAGCACGGAGCCCCACCGGCGACCCCAGGCGGCGAGAACTTGAACTACAACGACAGGATGATACAGAGACGGAGAAAAATAACTACATAAATAATATAACAATAATAAGGGAAATATTAATAATAATAATAATAAAATAAGTTTAAAAAATTAATAATTAATGAAAGACTTGAATTTTGCTCTATTTCTGTTATTTACTGCAGGGTTAAAGACTCACCTGTTCACTGCTGCCTTTGACTAAAAGGCTTTTTACTTTTACATTTTATTCTCTCCTTCAAAACTCTGCGCTGCTACTCTTACTTTAATGTGTTGTTTTCTTACTTGCTGTTTTAATCACCTTTACATGTTTCTTTTATAATGTTTTAAGTATGTTTCTTTTTCCTTTGTCGTTGTATTTCAATGTCCTGTGAGAAGCACCTTGAATTGCCTTGTTGCTGAAATGTGCCATACAAATAAACTTGCCTTGCCAAGGGTTACTGTTACACATATATGATACTAACAGTAGTTACAAAGGTGCACTCCTGTAAATGTCATTTATCATATATATATATCCTACTGCTTCTTGTCTGAAAACAGTGAAGTGTCATTAAATTATTCTTGACTTTATTTAATATTTAATTGCTGGTGTATCCATAGAAAACAAACCATGAGTAAATACACAGCTAAAAGAAAAATGAACTCTAAAAAACAATTTAAAAACTAAAAACATTGTTAAAAGAAAACTGTTTTAGTTTTGATGCTTTTCATAGTGATTTTTAATTATTTGTCTTATAACGATACAATGGAAATAATAATCATAGTAGTTTTATTAATAATAGTGTAATACTAACTGGGAAAACTGTGAATATTTATTTGAACTTATAATGAAAAAAGAAAACAGAGGTCAAGTATTGCAGTCCAAAAATATACGTTTAATTATACCATGAACACAGTGAACACTGCAACAATCTGAAAAATAACAGCAAATAACTTATAGCAATTTTAAAGATACTTCAGATGCTCGTAGAATGGCTTTACTGGGCTGAGATAATCTTATATACATTATGTTATAAGACATGGTGCACATAATCATCCACATAAGCAAAATAAAGCACATAAAACAGTGTAGTTTATAACACTGAAAGCAGCACAAGTATAGATTTGAAACAGAATACATTTAATATATTCAGTATCAGTCATCGCTTGGAACAATTCACAACAGGATTTAATGCACATCAACATAAAATACTCATTTACTCTGATTTAAAATCTTCACTTTCCAGGATTCATGGACCATCATCACAACAGTGGACAAAACAGTTTGTGCAACATTACCTGAAGCAGCAACACAAAAAATAAACACACAACTTTTTTTTTTTTTTACTGTATATTTAGATTTCATAATTTCTGAACTTCCGCAGCAGATTGGATGGAGAATCCGCAGCCCAACGGAAACGCAGGTGATAGTATTCACCTAAGCAAAAAGAGGCAGTTTAATTCAATTATAATCAGTAATACTATCACAATAACACTTGTGTTATTTATCTGAGGCTTTAACAATAACAAGCAAAAACCATAAGTATTGACAATCTGAGCATCTGTGAATTAATGCGAAGAAAAATAAAAACATTTCACAGAAAAGAAGAGATGGAAGAAATATTACTGAAGATGTTACCTGATGCTGTAGTAGATCTAAAATCTAAATGTCCGGATACTAACCCGCATTTGCCTATTATATTAATTCAGTTTTACTAAACATTTATGGTGCATTAAGAACATTTGATTAACATTTTAGAAATAATTTTGAAATAATATTTTAGAACTCTAATTTGACTCATCATTTTTAATGGGTACAAAAGTAACCAATGACCAGAACTGTGAAACCATTTTGACATAAACTCACCTGAAGGCGGCGTGGCATCAGTGGAAGGCGTCGTTGCCTCTTCTTGGTCACCGTGGTCATGATCCTCAGCTGGTGAAGTGTCCTGGGTTTCAGGTTTTGACGCCTCCAGCATCGGTTCCTTCTTGTTTCTCACCGCCCAGTGCATTGACTTCAAACAGGAATTCAAACACATCACCATGTTTTCCTCTTACTTTTCAGATAAGAAGACAAAAATGAAGTAAAAGATTCACAGACTGTTTTCACAGAGTCGTTCAAGGCCTGCCAGTCGTGGAACGGTATCGCTACTCCACTTCTTTTCCACAGGTCGTAGTTTTTCCTTTTAGTTTCATTGCATAAAACCTCTTTGGCCTCTTGTAGCTTCTGAAAATCTGCCACTGGGACATGGAGAGACAATCATAAAATATGGATGGTTAAGAAACTCAAATTTATCATTCAGCAGCACTTGCTTTTTCAACAGTATGCTATCAAATAGGGAAGAGACTGCATTAAAATGTGTCATGTTTCTAACTAAATTAAATCCTGGTATGTGTTTGCCTTAAAATAGAAAATATGCCACCGTTACCTGCTGCAGGGTTGTTGAGGTGTTTGTCCGGATGGCACGCCAAGGCTCGGATCTTGTATTCATTGATGATCTGTTCAGTCTGTAAAGGAAACATGATAAAATACCTCACTCTTTTATTCTTCAGACCCTACACACTCAATACAATACAAATTATATCCACAAAATAAAACACATATTGTGCTTATGCTGCCAATGCAGAGAATATAGAGTAACTGTAATGTATCACCATGTAAGAGGTAGTAATTTACACTTCAGGGGTTGACATTTATTTTCCAGACTTGTCTTTTAAAGGATGGACTGAGTTTAACAAACCCTTTTGAACAGGTAGGAAGAGTACTGGTTGTATTCAGGGCTGTAACAAATAACTGATTTTCATTATTTTGTTGATTATGTGGTCTATGAATTTTACTAAATGATTAAAGCAGTGTTTCTTAACGTCCATACTGTTTATGTTCTTAAATGTTTTATTTGATCCACATCCAAAAATATTAACTTAAGGTCAAAGAGGAAGAAAAAACAGAAAATGTTCACGTTAAAGATGTTTTTTCCTTTGAAAACAACGTGAAAATCTACTGCACACTGTCACATTTCTTTTTACTTAATATAATATTTTGCTTCAGAGTTAATTTTCTCTAAAGCATCTGTCGAATGTCAAGTGATTCTTTATAAATATTCAGATGACATGTTATTTCTTATGTAATGCTCTGTGTATTCGTCTGTATTATTCATTTGGACAGAGGTTGGAGGACGCCTCCTCTGACTCATATCCATTGAACGTCAACAGGTTGGTCCAGACTAATACCTGGGGTTCATTCCTCTTTTTTGGTGTAAAATCTGACAAATCACTTTAGACATGTACTTGTTTTTCTGTGTTGTCTTCCATGTTTGTCATGTCAAAGTCAGCTTTGTTCAACACGTGCGTTATGACAGATTTCACACAATTGCCTTCCAGCAAATAGTCCTAGCCCTCCCATTCTCCAGAACCTACCGTGGATAACTCATCACATCCTAATAACCCGTAATAATCCTCCAGGTCCTCGGGTTTGCAGCTCAAAACCGCCTCCATAAAACAATCTGTTCGGTGTTATCTACGGTCCGCGGAAACAGCTGCTCAGTTTAGAGGCCGCCGGCTCCAGACGCTGATGTTTCAATCCCAAAGTTTGTGTAGTTTTCTCAGTTAAAGGATAAATTGTCAGATCCAGGCGGAGTAAAAGTTTTAATGATCCGTGGGGAATTTCAACTGATTCTCAACTGATCAACGTTTTCTCAATGTACGACGTATGAGGCGTTCAGGTGCTCAGCTGAAGCTCCGACACATGACAGCAGGAGTAAGAGAGCTTACTTGGCGGAGTTTTTTTTTCCTCCAGGTGTTTTGTATTTTGTAGAGATTGTAAATGTCTTTGAAGCAGTTCTGCGATTTGCAATATTCGACTACACAACTACAATTTCAAATAAATCATTCCTTATTTTTGTATTCAATGTTAAAAAAGCAGCTAAATTAATATTTTGTTGCATCTTTTACACTTTTTTTTTTTTTGCATCTTTCATGTGTAGTTACAGGTTTTGTTGTTGTTGTTTTTTTCATGCCAAAAATTACCCGCTATACAAATGTATGTGTTGTGTGCTTTTTGCTGTTATTGCAACATTTCTATCGTTGTCATCTTGTTTTGGTCATTTATGTTATTTTTGACTTGTTGCAGATTTTACTAAAATTTAAAACCAAAAGCAGAAATCTTTTTTTTTTTTTTTTTCACTTGCAGCCCTTACACTTAATAGAAATAATTACATGAGATTATTGTCAATACTGACAAATATGAAAATTCCAATTACAATAACATTTGTGGCCATAATGCTCATTCCTAGAGTTGGGGTTGAAGAAAGACTGCAATGCATCCTAAATTTCTGATGGAATTTTAAAAGAACGTAAAAAAAAAAAAAAAAAAAAAAAAAAAAAGTTTTTAAATGAGGTTTAGTTTAGTTTAGTTTATTTCAGACACAGACATAATATGAAACATATAGAAGAAATAAATAAATAAATAAATAAATAATACACAAATTTTAAAAAAAAAATCAAATAATAGAAAAAAAAAAAAAAGAACAACTGTTGTGCCTGAAAGGGAGGGAGGTAGATAAAGATCCTGGTGAATTTGAAAGCAGCACCATTTTGTTATGGTTTACGTCATTGACGTAAAAGGGGGAGGGTCCGGACAAGGCTATTGGTGGAGTGTGTAACACGTGATTTATGCAAATGAGCCAGCTGTCCGAGAGGAAGGATCTGCTCGGCGGCTCTGCGGGCTGAAGATGGCGGACGGAGAGAACAGTCTCGGAACGGCCTTTTCAGGCGCCTCCGATATGGATGAACCAGCCGCGAAAAGGTCCAAAATAAGTCCGGTGACCAGCTCCGGATCTAAGGTCGCCAAAACAGATCCACTCCCGTTGGTCTCCGGGGCCACAGACGGCTGGGAGGCAGCGGCGGATTGTGCGCAGGCAGCGGAGAAGGAAGCGGCGCCGGTGATGGCGGTAGAGCAGGCCCCGGCGGCGCAAGGCGGAGACAACAATGGACTGGGACTGCCGGGCTCCGAGCCGCACAGACCGGCGGAGAAACAAGACGACAGCGCCGTGTTCGGGACAGCCGAGGAGGGTGTCGGTAAGAAAAAACGGCTCCTTCTCAAAGCTTCAGGTTTTTAGTGTCAAACTGTGACCGGTTAGTGTTTTTACCAACTTAACCGGCGCGTGGAAGGTAACGACAGAAGTTAGCGAATGTTAACGGTAGAAGTGTCCTGGTAGTTAAAGTCCTTCCCTAAACGGACACATTTGGGCCTGGTTTTCACTTTATAACTGTGTCCAGACGTGAGGAGTCCGGTCTCGTAGATTTATGGAGCGGAGTTCCCGTTCCTCAACTTCTTCTTCACGTCATGAAAGTTTTGGTGCCAAGTTTTCATGTGTTAGTTTCACTTACATCCACTCCGCTGGGGCTACACTGGTTTGAACGCAGCCTGTCTTATCCTTCATCCCTCCCTGTGTCAGAGTTCGTCGGACACCATGAGCTTCCCTCCAACGGCCTGGCTGTCACCCCGGAACACATCGAGGAGGATGACCGGTCCTCACACGCCAGTTCCAGCGACTGGACCCCGCAGCCGCAGATAGGTACGGGACAGGCACCGGGATGGAGCCCGTCAGACTAGAACTGAGCTTAACCCCAGCAGGAGACGGCTAGGAAATGAATGACAGCTGGTGTGGAATCGGCCATTTACTTGAGACACTTTATCGTTTTAAAAAAGTAGTCCATATTCCCTCCAAATTCTGATTGTTGCTCCTAAAGTTCAGTATTTTACTGTGTTTTTAGTCTGCTCTGACAGTGAGCTGAATATGTTTGAGTTATGGCATGACATGTTTTCACTGTTTTCTATTAATTGAGGAACGAAAGATTTATCCACAAGGAAAATAACTGGTAGTTGCAGCCTGTTATACTATAAATATTATCATCGTATATAAATCACTTTATTGTACCATGGTAAATGTAGGAATGAGCATTACAGCCAAGAAACAGTATCATGACGAAAACTTTCATTCAAGTCCATAGTGATAATAATGTCAAATATTTATTTCTTTGCTGAATTTTGATCCCAAGTGATGCAGTAATAAAGTTATTTGTGCCTTAATTATCTGTAAAGCATGAAACAAGATGAAAATTATGCTAAAGGCACAACAAGATTAAAAAATACACCTGTTGTTTCAAGTTTTAAAGTCTTAATGTTGAGGGGAAATGATTATTTGTAAAAGACACAAGAGAGAAACGCAATCATAATTTCACTTTGGGTTAAAAAATAAAGTCATGGTTGAAAGGAATGCTACTTGTAGCTTTAGATAACTCATAAATGATGTTAAAGATGCTACAAGATGTGATTTATCAGGCTTTGTGGCTAAATCACGATGAACAAAATGACCTCAGTCTCAGTTATGACTCAACAAAGTGAAAATTACAGAAAAGATGGGGATGGTTATTTGTGGTTTTTGTTCTTCTTTCTTGTCAGAACATGATGCTTGCCCAACATTCAGATATGCCTGAGTGAAATGAAGTGAAATAGCAAATCACTGAAATGTTTCTACATTAATTGTAATGTAATAGATTCACCGGCTGTTTATTATGTCTCAATGTCACAATAATTATCCTTCTTCTTTGGTCACACAGCCTTACTCATACTATTATCTGTTTTTTCATGTTAGTGATTGCTCTCAGAGTCACAGCGTGAATCTTGTCCTGTTTTCGTTCAGGTTCCTACAGCTTCATCCAGCAGCACATCAGAGAGACTGATCCTAGGACCATCCTGAGGGATCTGCTGCCGGAGACTGTGCTCCCACCTGATCTAGACGACATGACGCTGTGGCAGATCATCATCAACATCTCAGAACCACCCAAAAGAAAGAAACGGAAGGACATCAACACCCTGGAGGACGTGGTCAGGCTACTTCATGAAAGTAAACGGATCCTGGTTCTGACCGGCGCTGGGGTTAGTACGACTGGACTGCACCATGGGTTTGTGTGTCACTGAGGGAGCTTTTACTTTTGTTTTCTAAGTGTGTGCTTTTACCCTTTCCTTGCAGGTGTCTGTTTCATGTGGAATACCAGACTTTCGCTCCAGAGATGGAATTTATGCACGACTCGCTGTAGATTTCCCTGATCTTCCAGACCCTCAAGCTATGTTTGACATCGAATACTTCAGACGGGACCCGAGGCCCTTCTTCAAGTTCGCAAAGGTTTGTTCATTGTAAAGCCACAATGATTATTTTAACAATTTTGATAATTATCAGTTTAAGCAGGTTTTTTTTTTTACAAGTCACCTTAATTGTCAGTATTTTCTGCTGTCTTTCTTCCTCCATAAACTGAGAATTTACCAGTTGTTCAAGCAAGATGGTGTCATCCTAGGTTTTGGGAAATACTTTTTCCTCTTTTTCCTGATGTATTATTGAGCAGATTATTAATTGAGAAAAGAATCAATAGATTTAGAAACAGTGAACATAATCATGATCAGCTTTAAATCATTACACGATATAAAAATTTTCTTCTTTTGTTCAGCACCAGTAAATTCATTTACTCAGCAAATGCACTCATTCTTTTTCTGTCATACAACGCAATTTATCAAATTGTATTTAAATGGGTCAATTTGACATTAACCTATAATTATTTAAAGTGCATTATTTGTTAAGAAGAAAAATAAGAAATGACTTTATATGAAATGAAGCAATTACTGAAGAGACACATTCATATTGTGAATATAATAACAACACACAGGTTATAGTTTAAAATTTTGTCTCCAGAGAAAGATTTATTGCTCAGGCCTCTCTAAATGAATATTTTCAGTATCAAACTTCTTTCTCTTGGTTTCAGCTGTTTATGAGGCTAAACACTATAAACTGTTGTAGTAATATGTTGTCGACGCAGAAAACAAGACATGAGAGAAAGCTAATCTGTGCAGCACATGTTCATCTCTTGTATATTTGATTTTTTTACACTACAATGAGTAAAACAACAATGTATCTAGAGTAGCCTTTATTGTTATTATACATACGAACATTGGTGGAGGAACTTGGTGAGGTACACTAAGTATAATACAATAAACATGCAGGACATACATAGATGTTTACACCTGTTTTTAGGCAATCCAGACAATCCACTGCAGGGGTGATGTGTGGTATTTCAACACGTTGTAAAGATTGTTGACGTGTCTTATTGTTGTTGCAGGAGATCTACCCTGGTCAGTTCCAGCCTTCGCCCTGTCATAGGTTCATATCGATGCTGGATAAACAGGGGAAGCTGCTGCGTAATTACACACAAAACATAGACACCTTAGAACAAGTGGCTGGAGTTCAGAGGATTATTCAATGTCATGGTAAGTGATGAACTGGTACAGTTAACGAGCCTGCTGAGGGTGTTTTTACAACAACTAACTCATAACTCTTACTTGATCACGTTTCAGGTTCTTTTGCTACTGCGTCCTGTCTCATCTGTAAATACAAAGTGGATTGTGAAGCTATAAGGGAAGACATCTTTAACCAGGTACAATGACTGGAACATATATGTTTATTGACTCGGGCTGATTCACACAGTAAAATTCCTGCCTGGAATATGTTCTAACGTGTATGAGCTGAGTAATTTTAATTTGCAACTCAGAGCTTCTGATCAACACTGGAGGGAGAGGTGTGTTCGACTGGCTTCGACTCCAAATATCAAGTCTTTCTCAGGAGTCATTTACTGAACCTGTTATGGGAAGAGATTCCCAAGGCCCTGGAAAAGTTTGAAAATTATTGAAAAAATTTGGAAAAGTCATGGAAGGGATGTAAAGTCTCCTCACTTTTGGAAAAATGAGCCATTTTACTATTTATAGAGGTCATTAGAATCTGAGGGAACTCCACAGCCCAACAAAAGTTCAGTGCTTTGGTATTTAGTCTTTAGTTGCGATCACGGCTGTAATGACACATAACACTGTGAACCTAGACCTGATTAACTGAATCAACCACAGATCATAACTCTACCCCACAGGTTTGTACTCTAGGCACAAGGCATGATGGGTAATCACTTCATCTGCCGCTCTCATCACCCTGATGGAACAGAGTCAATCTGGACTCATCAGACTACATGACCTTTTTCGATTGAAACACAGTCCAATCAGTTTAAAGGTCAAAGAACTGAAACCTATTAATCACTGCAGTAATTAATGGAAGGATCTGAAATATTAAATAGTTAAATCCAGGTGGGGTTTTTTTGGCCAGGTGGTGTATAATCACATAAGAGGAACTAAACATCATTTCTAAATATCAGAAATGAGACTGGAGCAGACAGATTTGGCTCCAGAGTGTCTTTAATAAAATACTATGAAGTCGAGGCCATTTCAGTGAAATAAATGACATTCCATTTCCTTTGGAGCAGTACATGAATTAACTTTTGGGTTGTGTTTTCCCTTTTCTGATGTTCACTGGAACAGACATGTCATTTCACAGATCGGTACATTTCATTGAAATCATGACTGAAGCAGAGCGACGTTCAGTGAGCTGCACCTGTAGTTTACCTGGTCAAACAGGACCAAAGGTCTGCTGTGGAAAAAAAAGAAGAAAAAAGAAAAAAATACCTTTGAAATGCTGGTGACCTGATTTGACAGAAGCAGAAATGGCATCCTTATCTATCTAAGCAAATATTTAGACTTAGGGCAACGTATACTTACGTTAACATAACGGTGTTAATGGACACACAGTGGATGATGTTCTGCAGATAAACCATTTTCACAATAAAACACTGACAATTAAATAACTTTTACGTTTTCTACCGAAACTACTCCAGGTTTAGTGGACTTTCTGTTACTGTTCTACAAAACAAATCTCTGAAGTGCTGTTAGATCTCATACCTACCAATGATCCAACTGGTACACAAATGAAATTATTGACAGTATCTCCTGCATAACGTCCACCAGGGGTGTCTGTCTGTCAATCTCAAAAGCACTACGGAAAAACACTGCCTTGTGATTTGAGTAAATAAAACCTGTGTCGTACTGTGTGACAGAAATGTAAGATCCAACCGACTGATGCATGTACGTACCTCTGCGTGCGCTGATGGAGTCGGTTATAACAGCTGTACATTTGTTCATGTCTGTGGCAGGTTGTCCCTCATTGTCCGCGGTGTCAAGATATTCCTTTGGCCATCATGAAGCCTGACATCGTCTTCTTTGGAGAGAATCTTCCAGAAATGTTCCACAGAGCTATGAAGCAGGACAAAGACGAGGTGGATCTCCTGATAGTCATCGGCTCGTCTCTTAAAGTTCGACCAGTTGCCCTCATCCCAAGTATGTTTTTATGAGGCATAAAGTACTTTTTGTGTGTGTTTTTGAAGTCGATAAAACTACATAACGACTCTTGTCTTGTTGCTGATCCCATTCCAGACTCCATTCCTCATGAAGTGCCTCAGGTCCTGATCAATAGGGAGCAGCTGCCTCACCTCAACTTCGACGTGGAGCTACTAGGGGATTGTGACGTCATCGTCAACGAGCTCTGTCATCGATTGAGTGGAGACTTTGAGCAGCTCTGCTACAACACTATAAGACTCACAGAGATCACAGAGAAACCCCCACGGTTAACGGAACAGCCACCAAACGAGGCCTTGTCTGCTTCCAGCGATGCAGCACATGAGGAGCAGAAGCAGCACAGTACAGACTCAGTAATTAAGCCTTCAGAGGAGACAGAACGTCTGAATGTCACAGAGACTGCTGGTAATAACATTACACCGCCAGAGCCTTGTCCAAACGCCCAGTGTCCCAGCGCAGAGACGGCAGAGCCTTCAGAGCCTTTAGAGTTACCAGCAGAAGACGCACCAAAAGAAGAGAGCGCCGAAGTCAAGAGCCAAACCTCCAACCTTGAATTCAGAAGACGATGCTGGATGAGTCGAATCAACAGGAGTCCGATTAGCAAACGCCTTGAGAGTAAGATTTGCAGAGTAGTGACACACAGAAGTAGAAGAAATACAGAAGTAGAGTGTGAATGAGAGGGTGAATGAATAATGGATCCATTGAACACACTTTAAGTAATAGTAGTAATAGTAATAGAAAAGTACAATATAAATCTAATCCATTATTATTATCATTATTATTATTATTATTTTAATAGACCTGAAGGGTTTAAAGGTAGAATTTGGAAGAATAACATTGTTAGCCTCAGCATAATTGCCTAAGTCATATTTTTTTCCAAGTCATAGCCAATGATGCAAAATGAATCAGCAGTGTGGGTCAGTGAACTTACACAGATATCACAAATTTGGTCAAAAATATGACTTGAGTCAATTATGCTGAGGCTAATGATATCCAAAAATTAATTCAAATTTCAACAGAAGGGGGCAGCATTTTACCAGGAAGGACATTACATTTCAACTCTATAAGTAACTAGAAACTTATAAGTTCAACATCGCTGTCTCCAGTGATGAAGGAGAAAAATGAGGCTTCTTTTCTCTGGCGGTGGTGATGTACATGTCCTCCAAATGACTGACAAGAAATCAGAATCTATCAGTGTTGTTGAACTGGACACACAGTAGGGCTCACTGTGACCAAGACCTCCATAATGTGGCTTTTCGTGTTCATGTACTCCTTCAGTGTGTGATTTTTACATAGAATTTCAGTATCGGACAACCAGTGTTATCGAGACAGAAGATTTGAGATGAGACAAAACCATTTCAGAACACCACAGATAAAGGTTGTAGAGGTGTAAACCGACTTGTCCCAGCTCAAACTCTCTGAAAACATCATCACTAAATCACATCTAGAGGTCTGTGTCGTTATTTACAGGCTGTAGTTCTGCTGTTAAAACAAAGCACAGCATTATCAGCGATTTCTGTGTCAAATCCTGTCTCTTATTAAAGGTGATGTCATCTCTAAAGGACTGAAAGGACAGTTTTATGTTTGTGCCTGAAGTGTAGCTGCAGTAACTCACCATCACTGACCTCAATCATATTTTAAGACGATACAAATTATAACCAGCTATAAACGAACATGAAAATCCAGTGGTGATGAGCTCCTAAACCTCACTGTCTCTTCAATTTTCAGACATTTTCCACTGTAGTGTTTTTGTCCCTGTAGTTTAGCTTTTAACTGTTTCTTCGGAGATTTGCACATTCACCTGTAGCAGGTTGTACACAACTCCCCTTTAAATCCTCGCACCCTTCTCCTGTAATACTGGTTGAACTTCTCCTCTAATATCAGTTCTGCATCTGCCTCTGCTGCCGACCAAAAGCTCTACCTCTTTTTAAAATGATCGGGCAAAGTAAAACCCTAACATTCCCACCTGGAACTGGCTGCTGGAAGGTGGTGACTCTTCATCCCTCTTGTGGTACAAAGTGGTATTACAGACATACAGGCTAATCCTATCTGGTTGATATCAAACTGATGCCTCTGATGTAATGTCTCAACTCTTATTTTGTCACACTCGCATATTTTATTATGTTTTAAACAAAAAAAAAAACAGATTGCCCCTTTTAAGCAAAAATCTTGACCACTCACACTCATTAAATGTTTGCTTCAGAGTATTAATTTCAGCTTAATTACAAATTCATGTCATTGATTGTCTTTTCACATTTTCCTGTAAATTGTCTTGTGTTTTTTCCACAGACGGCCAGTACCTGTTTCAAGCTCCGAATCACTACATCTTCCATGGGGCCGAGGTTTATTCCGACACCGAGGACGAGACATCGAGTTCTTGCAGCAGCGACAGCGACGAGTCCGAATGCAGCGCAGACGGCGTTGAAGACGACAGCGAGCTGGAGGAGACGAGTCTGCTGGCGGCGGACGGCGAGACACACCTCAGAGACACAGTACAACATGTTTCAGCCAATGAGGCCACATTGAATGCGCAGACAGACAGTACTTCAGAAATGACTCAAAGCACCACACACCTTTAAATGTACCCAGTCGACAAAGCACTAATTGTCTTTTTTATATAAATATATATATATGTTTCGTATATTTTTGACTCATCGACCTTACTATTATTTTTCATAAAGTTGAAATTGCTTGACAACTTCGTGTGAATATGCAGCAATTTTTTTTCCTTGTTTTTCTTTCTGGTCACATGCATTGTGTCTGAAATCTCATACTGTATACTACGTATGTGTATACTACTACTAAATAGAATGCAGTAGTTAATGGTTTTCTTTTCAATGTGCTCATTTCTTTTTTCATTCACCTTTTACAAAATTTAAGAACGCTATCATCTCCTGCAGCTTTCCATGAGTGCAACAGTAGATTAATCTTTGATTTCTTAATTACAGCCTTTAATTGCAAATACTTTGTCACTCTCAATCAATAGCATAATATCAAGATGATGATATTGTGGTTTAATGTGTTAACATTGAATAACATGTAAATATGTAATCCTACTGCCTACTAAATAGTGGGTACTATGAGTTTCAGACACATACATAAATGATCTAAAGACGGTTTACTTGAACAAATTGTCTATCCTGCAATATAAAAGGTTCGGCTCTGCCCTTACATGAGGGAATCTGCTGGAAAAAGGAAGTATACTCTTTAATTTTAGACCAAAGAACACTTCATTGGACACACTCCTATGTCGTCATAAGCTTTGTATGTTTAACCTGTCATTTAAATCTTTGGACAAATATAACTGATGGCAAGGTGTTCCTTCTGACATGTGGCAGCTACTTTTTATGGTCAAGCTTCTTATTTTTATACTCTGGTGTGAGACATACTCATCAAAGAGTAGGTGATAGTTTTTATTTGTACAAGTTCTTCTAAATTCTATCAAGCCTTAGGAATATATTCAGTTTAGTTCAAGTTGAAAAATGGCACTTTTCTCTTTCCTTATGATGGTAAAACCGGTTCTGTTGCCCATGTTAATTTACACGGTGATAAGAGCATCTTTCAACATACAGAGGAGTCTACTGCCTGTGAACATGAGTGTTGGTAGACGTATTTGAGCCAGTGTGTTGGATTCGTGTCTACACCAATGTAGAACTCACATGCCATTGGATGTTTTGTTTATGGTTGAAGAAAATAATACATTTTTACATCATAGCTGTTATCTTTTCTGCGGTTCTCAGTAAAAAAAGACAAGACTGAAAAACACTGACCATTTTTTTCCTGTTATTTCAGACTACAAATATTTCTGGAAATCTTTATAATTGTACAGATGTGCACAGTGCGCCCCCTAGCGCCGTAAAACTCCCGATCCAGTTAATTCCATTCTGTCTATCGATTCAATCTATGGCAAGAGCAGACACTTTAATGTGGAAAAGGTTAAATAACAAGACGAATCGGTATATAATGTAACCGTTAAAGTGTCTAACAGTTATGTGTGAGTGGTGGTGCTGCCCAGAGATGCAAGAGCAGAGTTAAAAAAAATAAATAAATAAAGACAAGTTAAAGTTAAGAAGACGCCGCCACCTTTGTAGGGGATAACGTTCCAGAGACCTATGTAAACAAAGTCAACAGTTTTCCAATTAGGGTGATTTAGAATGTGTTAACGGTTTTTATAGTACATAAATGAAGGCTACTTTATATCATGTAATTTAATCATCAAATAATTTGTAGTAATTCATTGGACACAACTCAAAATTGGTTACTTTAAATATGGCTCATTGTGCGACCGGTCTGGACTGCCCCTAGTAAGATGGCAGAGCTACCGTTAACTTTTTTTTTTATTATTATTATTTGTTTGTATTTTTAATAAACGTTATTTTACTATTTAATTATTATTTCCTTAGAACTGATCGAACAAGACGCGCATTAGTGAAAGTGGTGGTGTCGTAACGAGTTACACATTTTTCTGTCTTTTTTCCTGACAGTTCTGAGCATGCGCATTAAGGTCAAACGTAGTTTCCAGCTGTTGTTTCACTTCTAACACCAAGCCGGTCAATATATTAGTTATCTATTAATTAGTGTGTGGATTTAAGACGTGTTCTCGGTGAAAAGATTTACAAAATTATGAAATGAAGCGTTCTTGTCATGCGGAATTTTTTTAGAACTACATTTCCCATTGTTCTTTACCGTTCTATTTTGCGACGTGTCGTAAATCTAGTTAACAACAGCTCGAGCGAGATGGACACCAAAGACGCCTAACAGTTTTTTTCTGCCTTTACTCTTTAATGTATTTTGACATGTTTATCTAATCTGTTGGCGACAGGTTTCGGACGCAGTGGTTGTTAAGATGGAGGCTATGGAGGATGACAGTTTAGAGCTAAAAGACGACCATAATCATAACTATTGTGCTAGCAGCAGTAAAGTCCGCACGTATCTGAGCAGCCAACTGTCGGACGTAACGACGGTTCCGCAGCCCGTGTGTTCGCCGGTGCCGGTGGGAGACAGCCGGAGAGGGAAGCTCCGGTCAGGTACCACCGGTAGCTCCAAGTTTATGGACTCGGATTCGAGCAGTGAAAGCAGCGAAGTGAGCGAGACGGACAGCGGGGCTCCTCCTGCCGCCGCCGCCGCTGAGGGGAAATTCTCCCTCGACCCCACATCCAAGTTCCGTAAGTTTACATGTTTGGACACAAAGGCCTGGTTTCCTGTGGTCAGTCTGCAGCCGCACGGACACTGCAGTGGTACAGTAGTTCCCAGGCCGGACAGTTTAGTCTGGGCTGTAGTCGTCCCTTTAACCCAGTGTTGTGTGTTCTCTGTGCTCCAGTTATGAACGCGTTGGCCGTAGAGGACTACCGGAAGAACCACTGGCCCAACCTGGAGAAGGCGATCGACCGCCTGCTGATCCAGAACCCCACAGACCACATCTCAGTCTCATATGCTCAGATTTACAGGTAAGACAAACCAGTGCAGACATGTCCAAACACTACCATACACTGAACTCCTACTGGTGGAGAAAGTGTTGAACTCATGTTTCCCTCCAGTTGTGGACAGTTTAAGTAGGTAAGTAAAGCTTTATTTATATAGCACTTTTTAAAACAACATGGTACAAAGTGCTTCACATAAAGGGGAGATGAATCAAATCAAATCAAATTTTAAGCCAATTTACAGAAACCCAACAGAATCCTCCAGGAGCAAACACTTATGACTGGTGACAGTAGTGAGGAAAAACTTCCCTTTAACAGCAGAAACCTGGAGCAGACCCAGACTCCTGAAGGATGGCCGTCTGCCTTGGCCAGTTAGGGTTAGAGTGAGAAAGTAGAGGAGGAGAAAAGAGAGAGCGATAGAGAGAGACTGGGGGAGAGGGGGGAGGTAGGGGGAGACACATGCACAGATAACCAAACTAGAACATGTATAGAACAGTATAATAAACACTATCGTAATTATATGGATAAGTGAGTGATGATGATAAAGGTGGAGAGAGGCAGGACTACAGCAGCAGGTCCAGAGATGATCTTAGGAAAACCTGTGAAGATCCAGGGAAAACCCGGTGATGATCCTGGGAAAAACCGGTGATGATCCTGGGAAAACCTGTGAGGTGATAAAGCACAGAGACTCCAGGGAAGAAGTCAAGTCAGTAACATGAATTCACTGGGGCGTAAACAGAAGAGATTTAATGAAATGCTTGTTTATAAAAGTGAGTTTTTAAGAGTCGCTTGAAGGTGTCTACAGAATCTGATGATCTGATGTGATGGGGAAGACTATTCCAGAGGGTTGGGGCCAGAATTGCAAAAGCACGGTCACCTTTTGCTGAGAAGTTGGAGCGGGGGATGGATAGGAGGTTAATGTTTGATGAACGGAGTGGTCGTGGCGGTGAGTAGGGAACTAGGAGGTCAGAAATGGAACTGGGGGTGAGGTTGTGCCGGGCTTTAAAAGTAATTAGGAGTATTTTGAAGTGGATGCGGAATTTTATTGGTAGCCAATGTAGCCAAGTTTAGGTGCTGTCATGTCATCATTGTGTCATTTTTTTTAGCATTGTTTTGTATCTACTGTTACGTTCTTTAGAAATACCTCAAAGAAACATACACGTTTACTTTAACCCTGTCATGCATGAATCATGACAGCCTTAATCCTGAGTGTTTTTATTCCTCTTAAAACATTAAAAAAATATATATACAGTTGAATATTTTTCATTAACCTATTTTTCATGGGGTCGCAAAAATGTCCATTCAGCTGGACATCATGCATTTAATTTTTGAAGTAAAGAAACATGTATTTACTGATATACTGTTTGAAATCTATGAAATAAAAACATTTTCAATGCTGCTAATCTGATGTTTTCTCACATTTTAACATATACTAATACTAGTCATTACTCACTTCATGAAGATAATATGCAAAGAAAAAAAATGTTTACCCCCCCCCCCCTATAAATTACAGTCTAATAGCAATAACAAGCAAACATGTTAGTGCAGATCAGGTTTATCAAGAACAGCAAAGTGACAGTAATGGTATCAATGTCAGTGAATGGGATGGTGCATAAGTGTCCACTGTGTCGGCTGATATGGAACTAAAACAACAAAATCCATGAATATACAAGAGAACAGCTGGAGAAGAACTGTCCGCTGGAGTGACCAGTATGCATGAAAGGGTTAAACCAAAAACCTTCTAAATCAGAAATCTCTCCATATATTGTACAATTCTCGTGTTCTTCCATGTCTTAACTCTTGTGCAACGATATGGGGTAACAATTATAAATCAAATATTAATTCTATATTCTTACTTCAAAAAAAGGCAATTCGACTTGTCAATCAAGCACAGTACTTAGCTACAACAAATCCCCTACTTATAAAATTAAATGCTCTAAAACAGCACTACCTTTCCGACCTTAATACTCTTATTATAATGTATAAAGCCCATGTTCATATGCTCCCCTACGGTCTACAGGAGATGTTTGAGCCCAGGCAAAGGAATTAGAATTTAAAGGGAACTGAAATCTACAAGAAAATGAAGTGTAGAACAAACATAAAAAGCCAGTGTATCTGTGTCAGAGGGGTTCATCTGTGGAATAATCTGGAACAAAACTCAAAAATGTCTTCTTCAATTTTTTGCCTTTAAAAGGATGTATAAATCCACTATAATAACAAAATATAGAACATTATAGAAGTACGCATAAAATATTATTGTAGTTAATTGGTTATCATGATAAGAAGATATTATCACATTTATTGATCATTGTATTTGGAGTAAATATTTAAAGTGCACGTAAATATTATAGTTTATATTAAAAACAGTTGATTACACAAATCTGATTGTGTGTGAGGTGACTAAAAAGTGTATATGAATGGTTTGTATGGATTTTTTGTGTTATTGTAAAAATATACAGAGGAAAATGTGTTAACAATGCAAAGGATGCGGATCTAGTTTGATTATTAGTTTGTTAAAAGGGGGTGGAGTCAATAAGTTATACTTCTTCCCACTCCTTTTTGAGCGCGGAAAATTTTATTTATTTCTTTATTTTTGACCATGTTGTATGATTCTTTGTTATCTGATGATTCTGTGTCCTCGAAATAAAACTACTACTACTACTTTAGCAAATAGCTAACTAGTTTTAGAAATAAATACCTGGGATCTTTTCTTTCCAGGGTGGTACAGTTGACTAACGTGTTTTTCTTCATCTTAAGTTCTGGGTAAAATGCTTAGATGATGTGCAAATGTCTTGCAAATTGAGGAAAAACCTAACAGTATGTGAATTTGTCCAGCACATTAAACATTTATCAATTGCTCTGCTTCAGAATGTATCAGCCATTCAGCAGTCTGATGAAAACTCTGACTCAATATCACATATTTGCTTTAGTGTAAAGAGTTTCACAGAAGAGAGTTCCAGGAACTACAGATGGAAATGAGCACTGCTGCTACAATCTGGCATACTTACGGAAATTGTTGTATATGTTCATTAATATGCTGTCCCAAATAAATAAATAAGTAGTCAAATACTTACACTATTTCAGATAATACTTTATCATTTTTTTATACTTTATTTTTTACATACATTTTACAGTGAACAAAACAAAACAAAAAACAAACAAAAAACAAGACCACAACATTTAGAGCATCTAGGTTCAACCTTTAGACAAAAAAATACAGACAGATTCAGGACAATTTAAGCCAAAAAGTCAAAATAAGCATACATAATTATAAGAATATACAAGTTCAAGGATTTCTTTGATACTTTATGATCTTAACTGAAGGAAGGGTTGTACTTTTACAGTTTATTTGGGGTTTTCGGTCTCACTAGTGTTGGGTTCTGACCATCTGGTCAGGACGTCTCCATGGTGACGTGTGTCATGTCCAGCAGGGACACATTAGAGGTATTATGTCTCAGCTGGTCTGGGGATGCCTCTGTGTCCTCCTGGAAGAGGTGGAAGGGACAAGGAGGTCTGGGCTTCCTGTCTCAGTCTGGTGTCGCCAAGATGTGGATGTAGAAAAGCAGAGGACGATGGATGTATGAGTGCTTTTTATCTCACCGGCTGATGGCCATGAGTTCTAGTGAAGGTGCCGTGTTCGTCTTTGTCATTGTCCTCATCTGGAATTCCTTCAAACATCTTCTCCGACGAAACTATTGGTCAGATTCATTTCAAATTTTACATGCATCTTCCTTCAGACAATGTCTACAAAGTCTGTTCACAGTTTTCACAAATTTAGATTTTTGAATTTTCGACAATTTTTAAAAAATATTAAAAATGTGCCTTTCCTTCTAATGGTCCATATTTTGATGGTTTATCACATGTAAATGCTTCCAGATATCAGTATTATTCCTATTGATCGCTGATAGAAGTCACATATGGACTTTGATTGGATTAGTTCAGTTCTCCTCCAGTGAAAGTCCCGCCCACTTCTATTGTTAGGTTGATCTGCATCCAGACCACAGGACTGGAACATAGAACAGAACCAGGACTGGAACGTAGAACAGAACCAGGACTGGAACATAGAACAGAACCAGGACTGGAACATAGAACAGAACCAGGACTGGAACATAGAACAGAACCAGGACTGGAACGTAGAACAGAACCAGGACTGGAACATAGAACAGAACCAGGACTGGAACATAGAACAGAACCTGACAACCTCACACATTCATCTGGGGGTTGATTCAGATAGAACATGACACTGACGTACAGGGACACTGGGACTATTTTTTCTAGTAAAGGATCAGAAAACCTCTAACTCTGCTGTCATTAGAACTTGTATTTGTGATGTCCTGCACATTCATTTATTCATTCACTCATTAATATATTATTTCAGAATGATATGTACTGTCGAGGGTAGCACGGTTATTTTCACTGTGTTTATTCTTTGTTTTTACATGTTTTTTTTTTTTATCTTGTTGCATCTTTTCTCTTTTTTCTCACTTTCTTCTTCTTTGTCCTTTTACTTTTTTTTTTTTTTTGTCTTTTTTTGTCTTTTACATCAATTTTGGTTCAAATCAAGAGTCAACTGAGGCCTTACTGACAGAGTTTGCATCATTTCTCGGGGTCAGTGTGGGTTTCTTTGTCTGCTCTGGTTTCCTTCCACAGGCCAAAGACAGACACGGTGACAACATTTGTCCAGGGTTTTAAGTAAAGGACAGAGTTTACTTTAATGTGAAATGCTGCTGCAAAATGAACAGAGTCAGTCCTTAATATGTACAGCAATTTTGTGTTTTATGCATAGTCAGAATTTAGTCTGATATATGTAGAATATTTGAGTTACTTATGGGATCTGACATAGGAATTTAGGGTAGGTTGAAGAATAGGGTAAGGGGGCGGGAAATTATAAGTTAAACTTCATCCCGCTCCTTTTCGAATGTTGGACTTTCTTTTATATAATCTTTTTGTTGTTTGGTTTTAATGCAAATTCAGAATAAGTAAATAAACAAGTGTTCAGAGAACACAAACCTCCGCCAAGCACCCTGAACGGTGTGTATGTGTGGATCGACTATTTCT
The DNA here is from genome assembly GCF_902148855.1 of Sphaeramia orbicularis. Classification (NCBI taxonomy): domain Eukaryota; kingdom Metazoa; phylum Chordata; class Actinopteri; order Kurtiformes; family Apogonidae; genus Sphaeramia; species Sphaeramia orbicularis. Next base: position 4,988,245 of record NC_043971.1, read on the forward strand.
TTTTAAATTAAACAGTTTCAAGGTTGTTCCATACAGCAGAAAAATTGCGGTCAAACATGGTAATACAAAATTACAAAAGTCAACAGAGCGTAACGGAAGAGAAATGGAGCAGAACGATATTTCATACAAAGTTGAAGCTTGGTACCAGTCATGTGTATGTCAAATTAGGTTCAATTCCAATCAATATTTGTTGAGTTCTAATGAAAAATGTGTGGTAAATGGGATTTTCAGTGTTAAATGTAAATGTCCACAGAGTCCACATTCCACAGTGGATGTGGACAATTTAGTTCCAGATACAAGATATTGTTCTAAGCTACGGGTGGATCAAATTGGAGGCTAATCGGAGTCGTTTTGAATTTTTTATGAATTTTTGAAAATTGCTCAATGATGACAGATAGGAAAATTGTAGATTTTATGACCTTGCTGTGACCTTGAACTTTGGCCTACTTGGCCCAAAATGTAATGGGTTGGTCCCAGGGCCTAGGCCTATCTGTGGGGAAGATTTGGGAAAGATGGTTGGAATAGTTTTCCCCTAAAGTTGCTAACAAACAAACAAACATACAAACACACAAAGCAAAGTGATCACAATACCTCCTGGAGAAGATAACAAATAAAGAAACAAGTGTGTTTAGGAAACACTCGTGTGGTAACTAAGGACAGTTGCACACATAAAAGTCAAACTTCACACATCATTCATCACAAAACTCGCCCAGATATGTATTTTAGGATGAAACATGGTTTGAAACTGCTCCTTTTTAAGTGTTTACTTTGTTTTTTTTTCCAGTTACGTCTATAAGTGTGTGTGTCAGCAGCACTCAGAGCTGCTCTACAGCGATCTGACGTCCAAAATATCATGTCACCTGCAGGAAGTCTCCACCCAGCTACATGTAAGTGCATTTTAACACAAAGACATCTGTAATCCCACATAAAACAAACGGTGGACTGATCCCGGTGTGGTTTCTTTTCAGGCCAGTCCGCCGGATAACTTCATCGAGAACTTTAACGTTGCGTTGACTCAGTACACTGCGTCTCTTCAGTGTATAGTTCCTGTTTTCATGTATTTGGTATGTGTCTTTTTTTCTACTAAACGACATGATGACTGGCTGGTGAAATTCTAGTTGTACTTTCCATTCAACCACATCTCTCCTATTTTCAGAACAAGTTCTACATCGAGTCAAAGCTTAACAGAGATCTGAGAGAGGATCTGATGAAGCTGTTCGCTGATCACGTCGCTGAAAAACATGTAAACACGCTGATGCGTGAGTACTGTAGTTAATTTTATTTCCTTTTGGCCTCAGTTTGATCACATTCCTCTTCTTAGTCCATGTAAACCTGTAATGTACATCACAGTATCATTAACATGTTTTTTTTCTTTTGACTTTGGGGTTTTAATTTGTTAACTGTCAGCTTCAACTTGTAGCAAACAACTGTAATATTTTCAGTATTTTCAGGCTGTTGAAGGAAAACTAATTTTCTTTTTTATGTTTTAATGTTTCGAAAACCAGAACAATAAATCAAACAATAAATCAGAATCATAATACTTTATTAATCCCAGGTGGAAGTTCTTGTGTGTTACAGTTGCTCCATTCAAGTATAATAAAAAGTAGCAGGAAAGAAATTCTTAATACACCAACAACAAAAAGAGATTACTGATGTGTTTTGTTTTGTTATGAATATAATTTTAGCCGTTCTTACTGTTTTCATCCTGTTTCATGTTTTAAATCATTTTCATCTTGTTTTGTCTTCGATGAATAATTATAACCACAAATAATCGTCTGGTTTAATATTCATCATGATACTTTTTAATGTGTTTTTGTCGTGTGACACGTTCCATTTATTCCGTTTTTGTTTTGTTGTGGTTTTTCATTTCCATCTTTCTGCCTCATTTGCATTATTTTCATCCTCTTGACATTTTTATAACGTTCATTACAAAACAAAACCTTTAATGTGATTTGTCTCTGTTTAGCCAAAAACAGAGTTTATTTATTTATTTATTTAGTCTGATCATTTTACATTTGTTTGAGACTTAGAGTCTGAAGGGGAGGGGGTGGGATGGGGTGGGGGTTCAGGTGGAGTTTGAGTTGGTCTTCAGTTGGACACGGCTGGTGCTGATTGATTTAATTAGATGGATGTTAGTTGATTGTTTTTTTCACCGGTGTCTGTTCCCTGAGCAGTATCTGAAAAGTCTGTGGAGGACTAGAGTATGTGCACTGGTATGTAGAGCACAGTTTGTTTAAACTGGTTAAGTTATTGATAGAAAATGCACCACTTCTAATGTATGTTAGCCGTTCACTAGGTTAGATAGAGGACAGTGTTTAAAATGTCATTGGTTTGAGGTTTGCCGTTCTGACGCTGATTCAGTGCATAGATTAATTATGCATTTTGTGCATGTAGTGAATGTGTGTGGCATTCTGCAACTTCAAATTTAAGTATTAATCTTGGCACTTACCAGCTGCATGTGTGTTAAATATATTTACATACATTTAAAAGTAATTGTTGTTTGAAAAGATTCCTGATGTGTCTGATTAGGTGTTTGAAATTGGGTCGTGTGTGTTCATTATGGAGCTTAAATGTAGTTTATAGGTCAGTTTTGTGTTGCATTATTAACTTACTTAAAATATTGATTAAATTAATGAAACTCTTAGGTGAATAAAATTATTTGGAGTTAAATAAAATGACCCCAAATGCAGAAGAAATGTATATTTTTAATTTGTATATGTTTAGTAGTTTATGCTGCTTGTGTTTGATTGAAATGTTTGAAACTGATCAACCTGCATTACCTTTTTACTAAGGTTTATCAACCTTCAGGCTGCATTTGTAAATAAGAATCTGTTCTTAATTGCTTGCCTTGGTAAATAAAGGTTAAATAAATAAAAAATAAAATAGCAATCAACCTGAAAGATCCAGAAGTGACTTAGCTGTAAAATAAAGAGGATTTTATTGGATTTGAATTGTCCAAGCGTCCTCTCTGGTCTTCTCGGCCATTTTCAAGTTCAAGCAAAACACATTCTTTTGCCGTATGGTTCAGCTCAGGGTCACCTGTTCAACTCACAGCTTCCATGTTGATCCTGAAACTGATGGAACGTGTTTGTTTCAGCTCTGCTCATCAAAGCTCACTCGATGCCGTTTCAAGTGCAGCCATCGACCATGGCCAGCGTGGTCAAAGGCCTCTACAGCCTCCGACCAGGTCAGCAGCGTCCATCCTCTTTGTTTCCCCAAAGGCAGGAGACCCCCCCCCCCCCCCCCCCAGAGTTACTGTCCACCAGACTTCAGCTGTCACTGTTTTCTGTTTCAGAATGGGCTCAGTTGGCCCCGGCGCTCTTCTCTGGGTTTATTCCTCAAATCCACCCTCCTGCTGTGGAGTCTCTGTTGTCCGACTACGCCGCTCACGACCAGAAGCTGCAGATGGAACTGTCTATGAACGGATTCCCACGGTGAGACACTTTTCATCTGACTTACACATGGGATTCACAGATGGTAACACATTTAAGCAGAACAGAATATACAGGTGCATGTCAACAAACTAGAATTTATTTCACAGTCAAAGTGAAACACATGTTTATATATACATTCATCACACACAGACTGGTATATTTCAAGTGTTTAGTTTTTTCATTTTGATTATTATAACTTACAGCTCATGAAAAACCACATCCTTAATTTTAGAGCATTTGCCTTCTTTCATCAGGCGTCAGTCATTATCAAACAGCATTAACTCATAGACAGAAAAGAAGATGACGTCTCTAATGAGAATGTGATTTACAGCCATGATGTGATTTACAACACCTTCCAAAAGTGTCAAACCCTCGTTCTCAAAGACCAGCAAACAGTTAATAAACTGTTAATATTCCTTTAGATTAGATAGAACTTTATTGATCCTTTGGGCCGAGCCCTCAGGAAATTAAGGTTCCAAAAGCAGCACAAACATCAAATATACACACAAGAAAATAACAACTATGAAAAAAATAGGACCAATGGCCCTGTAGCTTAGCGGCCAAATTAAAAGCTTTGGGAAATGTATCCAGATGCCATTTATTATCACCTAGTTCTGTGTATTTATTCTATTACAGAAATAGCCCATGTTTTGGTCATATTCCAATCAGATCTGTAAAAAATTCAAATTCCAACTATATATCATTGATACTTACTGATTTATTGCATCGATCCACTTCCTATCTCTTATAATGGGGAAATTTTTCAAAGTCGCACCAAATCCAGAATCAGATCCAAATAATTTCAATACCTTGGGTTGACATCATCATAAAGAAGCTGTATACCAAGTTTGAAGTCAATCAGAATTGTAGTTTCGGAGAAGAAGACGATTGAAAGTTTTGTAACGGACGACAGACGACACCGCCGGACGCCGCATGACGACAATAGCTTACAGCCTATTGGCTGGTAAGCTAATAAAAAACGGTGGTGGAAAAACTGCAGTTGCACATTAGGAAGTACTAGTAGAAACAAGTAGCAAAGTAGTAATAATATTAGCTTTTTGTGGTATAATATAATTTGCACTAGATAGACGGATGGATGGATGGATAGATGATCACAGGATAAAAACCATAATAAAGTGATAACTGTAACAGTTGTCATAACCACTATATATTAGTATGATATAATATTAATAAGCAGCCATAAGAGAACTAAATTACCAACAAGAAAATAAATATTGCACATAATAATAACACATAATAAAAAGTAAAATATGGAAGAAAGGCCTTCATATATTACAATTTTCAAATCTTTACAATATTTTAAAAAAGGAGAAAATTGCAGTTCCCAGATGTGCTTTCACTGAGCAGATATGTCCGGCTTCATATGGATGTAACTTTTTTTTGTCAACAGGAATTTTTCAAAACCAAAAACAGATGTAAAAAAAAAAACTAGACAAAATTTGTTTAAAAAAATGAGCTATAATGGGGCACTGGGGTAAAATGTATATATATATATTTGTACCACATATGTATACCTCCCCTTGACCAGGCCCTCTAAGGCTTTTAAGGAGTTTGACACAGGATAAGCTGCTGTTAGGATCATATTCCCCCTCATTCGCGGTGGTTCTTCAGTTAAGGACCGTTAGGTTTACATTTTAGGATGTTTCCATGTGCGTGAACACCCCTACATAGAATCTAAAACCACCAGATCCTTTGTCTGTTGAGGTGTTCAACAATCCTGAAATCTTTTAGGTTCTTTTTTTGAGTTGAGCCACAGACAGTCGTGTTGTTTTTACCTCTGTCGTTGCGTCAGCTGTTATTGGACAAACAGGCACAGACAGACCAGACTCAAACAAATGAACTCCCGTCATGGTTATCAAGCATTCATATTTACCTAGCTCCTGGGGTGGAAACCTTTGCTATTTAAAGAGTCATTTTTGGACAGATTTTAAAAAAAAAAATAGAGCCAAAGAAATGTCCTTAATGTTTTACCACAAAGTGTTGACTCTGTGAAGCTGTCGTTTGTCATTACTGCAACAAAAATGCACTGGTATGTGAAAGACAAATTTGCTTTATTTTAGTGTCATAAAATAAAAAGTCATCTACTTCTATTTTTGGATTCACTCAGAGTGTAGTTAACATTTATACAACTGCATGGTTGTGACAATAACAGTAAAATGTGAAAAAACTCAAGTGTTATTCATGTCCATATGTTTTTTGACAAAGCCACAGGGAGCCACTGGAGAACAGCTAAAGAGCCAAATGTGGCTTCAGTTTGATCACATTCATCTTAGCCGTGTTGTTCAGCTCTGTCCTTCCTAACTTAGACCTTCCGTGTTGATCCTGGAAAAAGAGCAAAATGCAGGTTTCCTACGGGTGCTTGAAATCCTTGAATGTGTTTGAATTTCTATGTTGTGTTTTCAAGGTCTGGAATGTGCTTGAATTTTAGTTGAAGTGTGTGAAAGTGCTTGCAGTTCTAACTCTGATGTGATCTTATTTTATTTTAATATTAACTCTGCCAGGTTAGATGCCAAGCCAAAGCTACTTATAGAGAGGTGATAGATTTTAAAAAATAAAACTAAAAAAGAACATCAGCAGGTGTTCTCAGGTCGACTCCAGGTACATTTTTATCTTAATCTTTGTCTCGGTGTGTGTGTCTGAAGAACGCCAAGTGGCGTCCCTTTTGTTGAATAAAACTTTGTGTTCTCCTTTAATTTTTAAACGTTTTGCTATTATGAAATATAATTTTAGATGTTTTGTTTTTATCAATGTATTTTAATTCATATTGTTTTTCAAACATACAAAGAGTAAAATAAACACTGAGATATATAACAGAGGTATAAGACACCACAAAAAATAAATTAATTAATAAACTGAAACTTAACATAAAAAAATAAATTAAAAAAATGAAAAGGTTCCACTATGTTATTACCCAAACACTTTGTCCACAGCACACATTATCCAGAGTTGAGGTGCACTGTCAGCTGTTCTACATAAGAAATGAAAGGTTGCCATACCACATTAAACTTCCCCATTGATCCATTCAATGTGTATCTAATCTTTTCTATTTTAAGGAAAAACATGACACCACATTTCCATCTGCCAAAGGGGGAGGGGGGGGGGGGGTTTGTCATTCTTCCAATTTAAAAGAATGAGTCTCCATGCTAAAAGGGAGGAGTAGGAGATACTATTTAACTGTAGCCTTTGTAGAGGGAGATCTTCTAATGGTATGCCAAAAAGTCTGATAAAATAATTTCAGATGTTTATAGCATAATACAATGTACATCACTGTGATAAAAAATAGGGAAAAAAAAATAAATCCTGAGTGTATATATATTTCTGTAGATATGGATTTGACCTCAGTGATAAGGTGATGCACTGGAAAAATGTGAAAATGACCCTTAAAAGTGCTTGAATTTGACTTAAAAATGTGTACGAACCCTGCAGATGTGGCCCAGGAGCCACAGGTTGCCCACCGCTGTCCTAGGTTCACACCACTGCTTCAGTTACAAGGTTTTTATTGTGATTTTTCATTGACACGTTGGATGTTCCTGCTCATAAATTCCTGTTTTTAAAAAATGTAAATTGTGCAACAGTTGGAGGTTTCTGCCTTTTTAAAAGGAAGTTTTTCCTCTCCACTGTCACCAGTCACAAGTGTTTGCTCCTGGAACAGGGCTGTCAAACTCATTTTAGTTCAGGTCCACATTCAGCCCAATATGATCTGAAGTGGGCCAGACCAGTAAAATAATACCTGTGAAAAAAGTAAAATTACATTATGATAATGTTTATCTACATCGTTCCCTTAAAAATCTGAATAACGTGAACAACTTGAAATGTCTTAAGAAAATCAAATGCAGTTTTAACAATATTATGCATCAGTTTTTCTGTTTATCATTTACACATGTGCATTACAATTACAAATACACATAATATTGATAAAATTGCATTTACTTTTCCCTTTTACCTTTCACCTTGTTCATGTTTCTTCAGGTTATTCACATTTTTTTGTAAAAGGATGGATAGGTAATTACATTTTCATGTAATTTAGCTTTTTTCTTACTTACTTTTTTACTATCTGCATTTGTCATTATTTATACCTTATTATGACAGTATTTTTCTGGTCTGACCCAATTGAGATCTAATTGGTTTATATGTGTATGTATGGAACCTGAAATAAAATGATTTTTACACTATTGATTGTCAATATCTTCAGTGTAATTTTTGCATTTCACAAATTCATCCAGATTGGACCCTTTGGCGGGCCGGATTTGGCCCCCGGGCCGCATGTTTGACACCTGTGTCCTGGAGGATTCTGTTGGGTTTCTGTAAATTGGCTTGAGAGTCTGGTTTCGACCGGCTCGATATGTAAAATGTCATGAGAGAACTTTTGTTATGATTTGGCACTATATAAATAAAATTTGATTGAACTTATACATATATATATATATATATATATATATATATATATATATATATATATATATTATTTTTTTATTTTTTTAATACATATGATACAGTGTTCGTATTGCTCAATTTCTGCAAAACTCCAAATAAACAAAGTTTTGGGGGAAAAAAAAAATCCCTGTTTTGCTGTTGATAAATGACTCTTTGTTTCCTCAGGGGCGACCAGTCTCGGAAACGGGCCAGCGACGATTCGTGATCAGGACGACGTCGGCGGATCCTTTGCCCAACCTTCAGCGTGCCTCCTGCATCTTAACACACTCGGTACAATATTAGCAACGTTTCCCCGTCTGGACTGGAGGTCAGGCAACACTGTGAAAAGACAAATGGTAGAGTTCTGTCGAGCAGAATCTCAATCTGCTGCACTAAAAAGCACAGACACTTCCCTTCAGTGCTTTCCTCTGTGATTCAGTCTGCTGAGTTTGACCCTGTTCCTTTCATCTGAAGAGTGCCTTTACGGAGTCTGATCATCCATCCGACGGGGACGGGCTGATCCTGGTCATTCATAGAGCTGGGCGATACGACCACAACCATGTTATCATGATAAATGCTTCCATATCAAACCAAACCAGTAATTATTACAATAATGTAGGAAGGATTATTTCTCTTCAGCAGCAAAAAGTAAGATGATAATTAGTGGTTTTAAATTATTCATAAAAGATGAAAACAGTGTAAATAAACACAAGATGAAACCGATATAAAAAAAACCAGAACAAGTTGAAAACAACATAAAAGATGAAAATATTAGAGCTGCAACCGATTAATCGATTAGGTGCTTGAAGCGAATGCAAAAATTTACGATTCGATTAATCGACACGAATTGATTGAAGGGAAATATTCTACTGCAGTTTTCCTGAACTGAAGCTTCTCTGTGCGTCACAATAAGCGTCCGTGTGAAACACAACAGTAGAACCAATGTTTAACAGCAGAGAAATGAAGGAAACAAAGCTCTAATTCAGGAGAATTGTGGTTGAATGATTTTTTTTTTTTGGATCACTTTGAGTCGATTAATCGGTCACAGCTCTAGAAAATATAGTTTTGAAAAAAAAAGTACAATAAGACAAAAATGTGAGAAACAAAAATACAAGACGGAACAAGATGTAAAAAAGAAGTAACAAGATGAAATCAACGTAAAAGACAAGATAAAAATAACGTTAAAGGTGAGACACAAATGATACAAGGTGCAAATAACGTAAAAAAAAAAGTACAAGATGAAAATGGAGAAAAAATAACTAAGACAAAAATGACATAAAAAGTGTAACAAGAGGAAAAACAACGCAAGAGAAATAAGATGGAAAAGACGTAACGGATATGAATGACAAGAAAAATATAAAAGTAGCAAAATGAAATGACACAAACGATGCAACAAGACAAAAATTACACAAGATGAAAGTGATATTAAAAAAATGAGACGAAAACAGTCAAACATGAGACAAAAACAACAAAACATGAAAACTTATGTACATATAAAAAGCGCAATAAAACAAAAATGACAGAAAATACACGAGGAAAAGGAAGTAAGAGAAATAATATGATGGAATGATGTACAAGCATCAAGACGCAAACGATAGATAATTATGACAGACAGGATGAGACAAAAAAGATGTAGAAACATGATTTAAATGACAAGATAAAATGACACATGAAAATAACAAAAAAGATCTAAAAAGACAAAAACACAAAAATGACGTAAAAGACAAACTCTACTTGGGACTGAAAAGACGTAACAAGACAAGAACAGCGTGACAAACACAAACCGACCGAACACACTGAAGCATTTGTCTGTTTTTAACCTACAATGTGAAGAAAAGATCAAGTCTATCGTGATCAACATTATCACAACATAAAAACATATCACGATAATGGCGTTCTATCGCCCAGCCCTAGTCATTCATTCCTAACCTTTAACGTTGGAAGTGTCTTGTGTCATTTTTGATAAACTGGGCTAATCAAGACTTTCTACTGCTGCTAATGATGCTGTCATGTGTTAAAACTACAAAACCCATCATGCACTGTGTCAACTCCGATCCTCTACTCCATGCTGCCTTCACTGTGTTGGTAAAAACCGGATCGCATTTTCCAGTTATGCCAAAGAGGATTTGCAGTTTAATAAGTGATGGGATTCACCGTCGTCACTGAGCCGTTTTATTATTTTTATACTAATTAATAATAATTCATGACTTTACTCTGATCATATTTTCAGTTATTCGCTGTTTATTTTTTTAACTTTGTGTGCCGCCTTTGCAGGGATTGTGACGTGGGAGATTACACTGAGTGCCAGAACGCTTATCAAAACATAACATACACTATATGGACAAAAGTATGTGGATGCATTTTATTCCGGTGTTTCTTTTCTAACAGGGGTCTGGGATACAAAACAATAATGTCAAATGTCAGAATATAGTTTTATATTATGGGATAAACATCATTGCATTGGTTAGTTTGGTTTAAATTGTTATCTTTGCTTCCAAAATGCCTCAGAGATAGTTTTTATTTAATTTATCTAAACACTGATTTTGTTTTTTGTTTTTTAGTCCATGACTGATTTTAAAATTTCTAAAACATTTTTCATGCTCTGACTAAATAATTTTCTGCCACAATTAACCATCTACTTTCTTCACATTGTACTGTATGTCCCCCCCAAAAAAATTACACTCGGACTTTCCGCATTGAGAACTTTGAAAATAATCAAACAATCTAAATGCTATTTCAGGGTATGAAACTATAACTTGTTACCTACATCTTGTGGAAAAACCCCATTTAATTTGGTCCAGTAGTCATGGAGAAATGTGGATCTTTGTAAAGCATGTCGTGGGTTTGTTTCTTCCAAGTTTGGTACTTACCAACGTTTGGAAAACTCAGAAATCTGCTTCCTTTTTGATGTAATTCATTATATATATATATATATATATATATATATATATATATATATATATATATATATATATATATATATACAAATAAGCAGTCACTATTTCAAAAGAGATATTTTTGTGCAAGAACACAATGAACAACTTCGTATTTGTGGACAATGGACAACACATCTCCTTACAGAACTTGGAGGGAAGGGACTTCTGACATGCTTTACAAAGATCCCCACTTCTCCATGAACACTGAAGTAAATCGAATGGGGTTTTCTGCAAGATGGAGGTAATAAGTTATAGTTTGATGCCCTCAAATTGCATTTTGATTGATTCACTATTTTTAAAGTTATTATTGCAGAAAGTCCAATTGTTTTTTTTGTTTTTTTTTTTTTTTGGGGGGGGGGGGGGGGGGGACATATGGTAGATTTTTCTTCCTCACTGAGATATGAATAAAGTAGATGGTTAATTGTGGTAGAAAATTATTATTTACAGTCAGAGGATGAAAAATATTTTAGAAATTTAGAGGTAGAACATTTAAAATTATAGTCATGGATTTAAAAAAAAAAATCAATGTTGTGAGAAATTAAGTCAAAAGCATCCCTGAGTCATTTTGGAAAAAAAGATAATTTACCGTATTTTCTGGACTATAAGCCGCACCCACCAAATTTTAAAAGAAAAAAATATTTGTACATATATAGGCTATAATACCTGACTATAAGCCGCAGGTGTCCACGTTGTAACATGAGATATTTACACAGAAAGATGGTAAACAGAAAGATTATTTAAATATTTATTTCCACTAGCGGCATTGTACCCGTGGTTCCTTGTACGATAGCACCCTCCCGTGGTGCAACAGCTGCATTGCACGCAAACACCCTCCTGTGTCCCATGTTGCAACATCGAGCGGACATCGATGGGACGGACAACGGACAAAGGGCAGGGCCAAAACCTGCGTTATATAGTAGGATACCTTCACTGCTTTTTTTCCAAACAGTGTCTGTAACACGACAGTTAAACGGCAGGAACAAGCTGGTTCAAAAACCCAGAAAAGTCATTCATCTGTATCTTCATCTTCCTTCTGCTCATTAAACCACTGCAGTCGTCTTCTTCAGTGTCGGACTTGAACCTCCTCAGAAAGGCTCCGTCACACACCTTCGACGTCTCTCTTCCATTGTCTCTCATTGTCACTTCCGTGCTGCAGCTTTATTTCCTTCTTGGACAGACACATCGATTGGTTTTAACTTCAAAGCTGCATCATATGCATTTCTTCGTGTGTTTTCCATGATGAGGGTTTGTACATGACATGCAAAATGATTAAGTTCAGCTTCAAACTTCTCCTCTTCATCACCTCTTCCACCTGTCTGTCTCACTTTTGCGCTTCCTGCTAGAGCGCCCCCTGGAGGCCGTTAGCCCGTAAAAATCTATACTCGAGCCGCATCGTTGGATAAGCCACAGGGTTCAAAGCGTGAGAAAAAAGTAGCAGCTTATAGTCCAGAAAGTACAGTAACCCAAACTAACCAATGCAATGATATTTATCCCATAATATAAAACTATATTCTGACATTAGTCATCATTATTTTGTATCCCAGGCCCCTGTTAGAAAAGAAACACCTGAATTCAACGTGTCCACATACTTTTGTCCACATACTGCAGTATTGGACATTTTGTAATAATAAGTTGGTGTGTTTTTAGAATTAACCTGAATCATCCCAAAAACACTGAACCTGTTGATTTCCGACCTTTAAAAGTGAATGTGGGGTGTGTTCGCTGCTCCTAACGTGTCCATATAAAGTCTGTTCATAATGTAAATAGTTTGTCTTCACTCGTCGTTGGTTGTACTCCAGCTTTTGTCACAGTAGATGATTTGATACGAGGTCTTACACTGTTTTAAGTGTAACTAGAAGCTCAGGCCTGCGTTCAGTTTCTGTTTGTGGGTCTTATAGTTGGGTCTCATTGTCTTATGTAAAATAAACTAATTTCATTAATCATGGGGCTTTTATGTTTTTTATTCAGTTTTCTGGGTGTCTGGGGTCTGTTTCCAGTGTTAAATAGGTCTTAAAATCACAGTTAAAGTTATTAGAAGTCAGTTTTATTCTCCATTTTATTTCTTTTTGTTAAAATCAAACTACATTATATTATGTACCTTTACTTTATAAAACCAGGGCCTGTCAACTTTACAATCCCTATGTGTGTGTGTTGGGGGGGTGGGGGCAATGGGGTCACCTGAAATTTTGAGTAATTGATTTAAACATAAATAAATAAATAAATAAACTACTACTACAAAAAATATATGGTGAGTTGACAGAGACAATCACCATACATAAGACATGACTGAGTGTGAAACTGCAGCGCTGTGGTTCTGTTTATCTGTCAAATGTTCATTGTGGTCAGTTTCAGATGCTGCAGCTCTTTCATAATTCATAGTTTCAGTTCTTGTTTGTTCAGTATTAATTGTCCTCCTTGTAAATCACAGCTGGACTGACTGGACATATCCTGACCAAGGAAAATCAAATTCTCACTTTGTGCAGTAATCTACACCTGGATTTACTGCCTCCGTCCACAATAATATACATTATATAGACTAAATGTTGTCTAAAATTAACGTTTATTTGCAACATAGTATAGCAAACTATTACATCATCAAAAACAAATTCATTTTAGCATAAAAATGTCTGGGGTCACCAGAAATTTGTGACGTTAAAATGGGGTCACGAGCCAAAAAAGGTTGGGAACCACTGATCTACAGCGTTAGTCTGCCTTCAAACTGAACATCTGTCCCTCCTCATAGATTCTACAGCTGATATATTTGATGTTTGGAATCCTCGTCAGAATTCTGAGAAAAAAGTCTGAATCAAACTTTTTTTCTCAGAGCAATAATAAAATATATTGTTGGACCTTAATTAATTTTTTTCCCCCAGTGGCCCTAATCATCTGTACAAAAAAGAATATCAGTTCCATAAAATAAAGGTCTTCAGCTAAAAAATGACTTGATAAATGATGTGTGCAAATTTACTTTTTCATGTTGATGTTCACTTTCTCTTGATCAAACCTTTGTTTTAACTTTATCATTTTTCCATAACGATTACATCATTAAGGCATTTCTTACACAATTTATGAACTTGTCTCCCCCCCCCCCCCCCATCCAGGTGGCATCCCCACAAATACATCCATATAAACGCACATTTCAAATGAACAAACAGAACACCAAAAGGAAAAGGGGGAGAAAAAAAAAAGACTCAAACCAATTTGTGTTGATCATTCCGGTCATATCACCAACATTCTGGACCTTTGGCATAAGAAAAAAGTCCCAGCAGTCAGACTGTGGGCACTGAGAAGGCTAGGATGGCAGTAAAAAGTGAGGAAGAAAGAAAAATACATGAAATAAAAACAAGGAATCAGGCAAAAGGCAGGTTCTTGATGAGTTATGAACTGTGACCAGTTCTGTCATATTTATCCTCCAACCTGTGGACCATATACCTAATTTTTTCCAGGTCTGATCCCATCACCTCTAATCCAATGAACAGGCAGGAGGGTTCTTCCCCTTCCAGTTCAGTCATATCAGACGGCGAGCGTACAACGATGCAAAGGCAATTGCATTTTTGTGGAGATGAGACATGTTTAGCTCATCACTAACTACGCTGAAGATACCTGTCAAAGGGTCAGGCTGCAGTGTTTTGCCAGGTATCGCTGAAACTGATTGGAAGACTGAAGACCAGAAACCATACAAAGATGGACATGACCAAAACACGTGTCCCAAAGAAACAGGAGAATATTGACAGTTTGGTTCATCAGACCCTTCTGTAAAGTTTCTAAACTACTTATTGAGTCTTAAACTCGCAGCAGGATTCCGACTTCAGCTCCGGACTGGAAATGTTTTTGTACCTGAAAGTAAAGTCGGCCCAGCTCCGTGGTCTCAGCTGTTTTCAAGGCAAACGTTTGGAGTGTGAAGTGCTCTGTGAACATGAGGCTGGACCTGGGGGGGGGGGGGGGGGGCTTCTAAATCTGACGGAGCCCGGGAGGAGGAATCCCTTTACAGCACGTCCCCCCCCCGGCCAATGAGCGGGGACGCCACCCAGACACATGGGCCAGGCCTCCCCAAAAATAACCTGCCACCGCCGCTCTGACAAACGCCGCTCCTTCTACCGCTGACAGGTTACCGTAGATACTCGCCTCGGACACATTTTCCTGTAAAGCCAAGGTGACTGAGGAGAAAAAGGGGAAGTCTGGGCGGCCGCCGGAGCGTCAGACATCCCCCGGGGAAGAGCTGAATCTCCCAGTTTGACACAGGTGCGGTCTGAGGATTGTGACGGGTCCAGTCCTGCACAGGGTCCTGCTGGTGTTCATCTGAAGGTAACCCCCCCCCCCCCCCTCCCTTTTATCCATCTGTTAATTGTTTTGTTCCCGTCCTCTGGCCTCGGCTGCTCTATTTGTGTTTAATTGAATTATCCAAACCTCCAAACATGCTGCAGTGTTTATCCAGGACCCGTTCGTCTGGTCCACGCCGTGACCTCGCTGGGCGCTCGGTGATAATTATAGCCTTGTTTGTGTAATTTAATGATTGTTTTGACTGATCAAAAGCCTGATAACAAGGCTGCACAGGATGAAGGGCCCTGCTTTTTTTTTTTTTTTTATTATATGTTGATTTTCTTCTTGTAAACTGACCCCCCCTCCGTCTATTCTTAGATATGACTCGGTGGGCTCAGAGGCTGTTTGCAAAGGATTAATGTACACAACAGCTGCAGCGGCGGGTCCGGTGGAAGGGCATTCGGACTCGCTTAATTGCGCTGATTTGAGTGTCAGTAGCATATGTGTGGCCTATCTCGTGTCTGGATTCAATAACTGCTCATGCCCAGTGTCAGAAAGCTTGTGTGGAGACTTTAAACGCCGGATACGGGTCCAGGTTCGACGTGGAACTGGGGCAAAAGGATCAGGCCCGTGAGTCGGGTCGGAGCCTGAACCCGATCCTCTGTCCACATTGAAATCGGGCTCAAATAAAGAGTTATTTTTAGCACATCCTCCAGGCTCAGGGGTTCTATTGGACAGGTTTAACTGGGAGATGAAGCGGTTCAGTCCAGGGTTAATGCCATCGATTAAAGGGTTTGAGTCAAAATTTGAAGAAAAAACAGTCAAACTGTTTGGAAATTTGGAGATTTCACCTGCTGATTAACAAAAGGGTCCGATCAGATGGTTATTTTAATTTTCTCAATTATTTTCCTCAGTTCTATTCATTTTGTTGATTATTTACGGTGTTTTTTGCTAATTTTTGTTTATTTTTTGATAACTTGTTTAACTTTTTCTTAATTTTGTTGATTTGGGTGTTTTTGTTCATTTTGTCAAACATTTACTTATTTTTTCTTCATTTTGTTGATTGTTTGGCCCATTTTTGTTATTTTTGTCAATTATCGAGTCCATGTTTTGTTCATTTAGTTGGTTATTTAGTCAGTTTTTGTTCATTATTTGGTTAATTTTTTATTCTTTTGTTGATTTCATACATTTTTGTTTTTGTCAACTTTTTACTTGTTTTGTTTGTTTTCATTTTGATTATTTGGTTCGTTTTCATTTTGTCAATTAACTTTTTTCTTAATTTTGTTAATTATCTGGGGGTTTTTTTCTTTTTTTTAATCAATTACTTATAAAATATGCACATGTTGCTCACTCTGTTGGTTACTTGGTCAGTTTTTGTTTATTTTGTTGATTATTTACTGGTTTTCATCATTTTCATAATTTTGTCATTTATTTTCTTTTGTTGATTATTTGGTATATTTTTGTTCATTGTCAGTTACTTAATACATATGTTGCTCATTCTGTTCGTTACTTTGTCAGTTTTTGTTCATTTTGTCAATTATTTTCTTCACTTTGTTGATTATTTGGTATATTTTTGTTCATTTTGTCAGTTCTTAGTGCATATGTTACTTATTCTGTTAGATTACTTTGCCAGTTTTTGTTCATTTTGTTAATTAATCCATTTTTGTTTTGTGTTCATTTATTGATTTAATGCTTATTCACTAGATTGGCTTTTTCAAACAAAACAAATGTGTAATGTAACGTTCATATTTTTTTTTTCTCTATCAATACTAGAAAAGGTGAAGTCATGTCAAGTAAACGCTAGGAGACACGGTGCGCTTTGGTTTTGATTAATGATTTATCATCCGTCTAATTGTTGGTCTATCACAGGAAACGGACGCTACGAACTTGATGATTTTATGGAATATGATGCGTCGCTGTGGATTAAACCATTCAGATGAGCTCTGTCTTAAACAGGAAAATGAATCTAAAGTATCAGATTTCATAATAAAACCTCGACAGGAACCATTTAACTGCTCAGTAACATGTTGACTTTTCATTCCTGAGGAACTTTTTGCTGGTTGGTGTCTTTTAGTTGGACGTAGACCTGGTGTGGTGTGTTTCTGAAAGCGAACACTCACATATACTTACACCCAGTAACGTTAAAAACAATCTGGTGCCAAATATCTGAGCAAAGATAGAACATGAACAGAGACTGGAGCATGTGTGGTAAATATAAGGCTTAATTTTAGCAGGATTTCAACCCTGTTACTGAGTGTGTAACAACACCGTGAAAATAATCCATGACACGGAAAAGTCCTGCGATGAAACCTGAAAGTCTGGAGTTATCAAAGATGACGGACTAATAGGTTTATTTAGTTTATGTTGTGTCCACTTCTGTTCATCTTGATTGTTTAGTTCAGTTTTGTTCATTAATCTGGTGATCTTTTGTTCATTTCTGTTCAGTTTTCATCATTATGGTAATTATTCAGAGCATCTGTATTAAGGGTATTGATTATTTAGTCTTTTTTTTTTAAATTCATTTCTGTTCATTTTGTTTAGTTTTGTTCATAATAATACATTTTATTTATAAGTGCCTTTCAGGACACCCAAGGACACTGTACAGCAGAGGATGTTCATGTTCATTATTACTCAATTTGTTTTCTGCTGATTTTTTTTTTTTTTTTTTCAATATTCTGGTTAGTTTTTGTTCATTTCGGTTCATTCTGATTCATATTTAGTGAATTCTTTATTGATTTTGTTCAGTTTTCTTCATCATGGTTGTTTGAGCCTTTTTTTGTGCTTCAGCTAAAAATTTATATTTATATTTGATTTCTTATTAATAATTTGTGTATTATATGAATATCAAGTAATAATAGCATAAGTCTTGACAGCATTGTGTGATGCAATCCTATCGGCTGCTAAGATTATAAAACGTAAAGAAATCAAAGCGGAACCGGAAGCCTGGAGCCCGGGAGCATCAGTCTTTTGACGGTCATGTAATTTAATTTAGAAATTCATCTTTTGTTTGTATCAATCTACGTTTTAAGTAAAGACCACGAACAAAAGTGGGATTCCAGACCCTTTGTTTACTGATATGTGTCGCGTACAGAAGAACTCTGAGGTTCACAGCTTGTGAGTTATACGCCATACTCACAATGGTGATTATTTGGGTCATTTTTAATCATTTTACTCATTGTTCTATTTGATTCTGTTAATTCCTGTTCATTTTGTTCATGGTTCATTTTTATTTACATTATTGATTGTTTAATTCATTTTCTCATCTCGTCTTCTTCCTCTTACCTGGGTGTGGGTGGTGGGGGCAGCAGCCTCAGCAGAGGAGCCCAGACTTCCCTCTCCCCAGCTGCTTCTACCAGCTCTTCCAGGGGGATCCAGAGGCGTTCCCAGACCAGCCCACAGACAGAATCCCTCCAGCGTGTCCTGGGTCGGCCCCGAGGTCTCCACCTGGATGAACACGCCCAAAACACCTCCCCAGGGAGGCGTACAGGAGTCATCCTCACTACATGCCAGAACCACCTCAACTGGCTCCTCTGCTCGTGGAGGAGCAGCGGCCCTACTCTGAGTCCCTCCTGGATGTCCCAGCTCCTCCCCCTATCTCTAAGGCTGAGCCCCCCCAACCTAAGGAGGAAACTCATTTCGGTCACTTGTACCCGCGATCTCATTTCGGTCCTTACTCAGAGCTCACGACCATAGGTGAGGGTCAGAATGCAGATCGATCGGTAAATGAAGAGCTTTGCCTTTGGCTTAGCTCCCTCTTCACCACACTGAACCGCTTTAGCGTCCGCATCACCGCAGACGCCGCCCCGATCCGCCTGTTGACCTCCCGCTCCATCCTACCCTCACTCATGAACAAGATCCCGAGATACTTGAGCTCCTCCACCTGACGCAGGACTCTCCCGACCCCCGGTGGGCACTCCACCCTTTTCTGGCTGAGGATCATGGTCTCAGACTCAGAGGTCGCTGCTCGATGAAGCGAAGAGGACCACATCATCTGCAAAAAGCAGAGACCAGATCCTCCCACCACCGAACTTGACCTCCTCCACCACCCGGCTGCACCTAGAAATTCTGTCATTTTCTGTTCCTTTCTGTTAATTTTGTTTTGGATTATTGTTTGTAAATTTTATTTATCATTTTTAAGACATGTGGTTTTCTATAATAACCCCTTTGTTAAAGCTCCTACAAAACATCCAGCTTTGAAGGCTTTTACAGTTAACTCTATATTGGCTGAATTTATTGATGGATTTAAACAGTAATAAAATCCAAAATAATTCCAACTGTGTTAAATTTCAGGAGATGTTGACATTAGTCAGTATTTGTCATTATATTAAACTGTTCAAGTCCACTCATCACCCAGATGCTCTTATATTTTTACTCATTAAACCTTTAATAAAACCCAGTCTGTTGTATTTACTTCCACAGAATGCAAGACAACAACCTGGAGCAGCCGCCGTCGCTGTCCCAGCTCCTGAGGGAGAGCTACCTGGCCGAGGCCCGGGCCCAGATGAGCCGCTCCGACGCCCCCCCGTCCCGCCTCCAGATCTACGGCTCTCTGAAGGGCAAGGCGGAGGATGCGGGGGGGTGCTCGGACCCTCACTTCCCAGACCTGTCGGCCTTCCTCAGCCAGGAGGAGCTGGATAAGAGCGTCAACCTGGCACGTCAGGCCATCGGACATGAACCTAGAGAGGAGAGGTCAGAGGTCAAGGCCCCTGTGACCCCACAGACCCCTTCTGACAGCCCCTCCCCCTCCGTCCCCTTCACCAACCCTCCTCCGTCTGCCTTTGTCAGCCCTGAGCTCAGAGAACTTCCAGCATCTCAAACAACGTTCACACCGGACAGAAAGATGCACAAAGCACCTGCACGGCAGGACCCGGTGATCCAGACCGGGACCGGGGACGGGTTCCAGGACCTCAACAGGTCAGCACGGACCGCCCCGTACGGCATGGAGACCCAGTCCAAGAAGGAGTTCCTCAACAAGGCAGCGGACTTCATTGAGGAGCTGTCGTCCCTGTTCAAGGCCAACAGCTCCAAACGGATACGGCCCCGGGCCTGTAAAACCCACCGGACCCGGGCCCAGACCAAGACCCAGACTGACGGCACCATTTATGCACTGGGCTCGGAGGGCAGGGAGCGCACTGTCCTGCCCATGGAGGTGGAGGAGGTGGAGCAGGATCAGAGACCCGGACCCGGACCAGCGGTCAGCCTCCAACCACAGGTCCAGCCTGACCCTGGGATCGGGACCATGGAATTTCAGGACTGCAGGATTTTAGAGGATCCACATCAGCCGCAGCAGTACGACTTGGCCTCCCAAGAGGTGGAGGAGGATCAGGGGAAGGGGGAAAGAGAGGGGGAGGAGGCTCAGACCTGTGGCCTGACAGGCCCCTCATCGTCCCCCATGGAGCCGCTGTGTGAACCTCCTCATTTCATCCAGAAACTGAAAAGTAGGGAAGTCCCTGAAGGCACCAAGGTCCAGCTGGACTGCAGAGTCCGAGGACTCCCGGTCCCCAAAGTCCGGTAAGAAGAACCCGTACCTACTCAGAGGGGGATGAAAACAGACACCTTCAAGCTTTAATAAGATACAGGAATAGGAATAATTAACGACATTTATGTCCTGAACTTCCATAGAAGAAATTAAACAGGGAGAAACAGTGATTAAATAAGTAGAAATTTAAGTAGAATCCACTTAATGAGATAAAAAAAAGTTCATAGCGCATAGAAAATTAAACTCAGTAGAATTAAAAAAAAAAAAAAAAAAAAAAAAAATCTAAACTTTGCTTTGTGTCTCAGAGGAAACAACTCTATATTTGACTGAAACATCTAATATTGACGTGTATGTTGTGAGGTAATGTCATCTAGATCTGCACTGATTATAGATTAATGATCAGGTGTCATTTATGCACATTTTCTTGATAAGTATTTTTCTTTTTTTCCTCATTTTTGTCAATTTTCTTGATTCACTGTCATCTTTTACAATATTTAATCTAAACAGCAAAAGCACCAAATCCCATTACAGGAACTACAGGTGTGTTTTAATTTTGTTGCATCTTTCTGTGGTTTTTTTTTTTTTTTCCTCTTTAAATGACTGAATCCTCTTATTTCTACAACTTTCACTCAGGCTCAAACAGCAGCCTTTAAATAAATAATTAATCGACAAGTGCTATGATAACTGTCAATATGGACTAGTAATTTTAACATTTGTATGTGGCCAATAATAACTCTGATCTATCGGCACAATTTATACCAATTTTTTTTTTCTTTTTAATTTACAAAACAAATTTTTACAGTCAAATCTTACATTAGTCATATAGAAACTCATGGTTAAATGTTTTTGCACTGAAACATCTTGTTTTCTCATACTTTGCTGCTTCAG
The DNA here is from genome assembly GCF_902148855.1 of Sphaeramia orbicularis. NCBI lineage: Eukaryota > Metazoa > Chordata > Actinopteri > Kurtiformes > Apogonidae > Sphaeramia > Sphaeramia orbicularis. The sequence continues at coordinate 5,009,676 of NC_043971.1, forward strand.
TTATTTTAGATTTACCATGTTTCTGGGGTATTTCAGAATGTTTTTTAAGCAGTTTAAAGTTGAGTAAGATGTTTATTACCAACTAAACCACATTTATCCAGAGTCAGTTTGTCACTGCAGAAACATTTGACCATGACGCTGCACGACGACTGATGAGTAACAGCAAAAGAAGTGAATCATGGGTTTGGTTTGGGGTTTTATGTGACATGTGACAACGTCCAGCAGCTGATATTACAGGCTGCATGCTTCTACCATGATCAGATTTTCAGTTTTTGTTTTACTCTCCACAAACAGCCTTTTATCGGTGCCACAATTAGTGAACACTGTCTTGTTTTAAAGGGGTCATATTTATCTAAACCCACTTTTATTAGTCTTTGCTTCATTTATTTGTGTATTTGGACATTGATAGTTCATAAAGTTTGAATTTGAACCCTCGGGGTGCTGCAAAGCTATCTTTAAATTCATTCCGGCAAAAATCAAGTGGATTTCTACAACCTGTTTTAATTCCTGCTTAAATTGTTACGTTTTATAACTAGTTACGTCTCGACATTTGCACATATAAGGTCAAGACTTCTGACGAACATCTCTGAGTACAACATAATTGTTTATTATCAGCAGCAGCGGTTGTAGTAAAAATGAAAATATGTCCAAACTTTGAGCCCATTACCTAAAATGTTCAGTTGTTGGTTGAACGGGACGGAGCAGCACAGCCGACAACCCAGACGGGGCGGGGCCTGAAGTGGCTCATGTGCATTTAAAGGGCTAGTGCTCAAAACGACTTTTTTCGTGTCATTACTCAGAAATAGGGTTGAAGATGAACCTGTGGAATTGAATTAATGAAGAATTCAGACCCAAGCAGAGCATTTACAGTTTATGTAGACCACAGGGAAATGTTTTAAAATGCATAATTCCATTTAAAAAAGCAAAATATCACTCCTTTTAAAGGCTTTCTTTCTATTGGTTGTTGGTGAAATAGTGACTCTACAGGGAAAGTGATGATGTTTTTCATATTCCAAAGCTTATATTCTTCATTACAGATAAATCTAATAACAGATTATAGACAACAACGCAGAGATAATATATAGAGAATTGTTTGATTTTGGCAGGAAATGTAATAACAGTGTGTTTTGATTGACGGTCTAGGACGGATACAGGCTCGGAGTCCTGGTGTGGGACTAAAGGGGGATGGTCTTGTTAGTCCTGCTGAACATTGTTGAGCTAACATATACTTGTCCAGGGAGAATGTAGCTCTGGGCCATTTTTAGACCGGACGGCCATCGTGAGCTGTAGTCTACGTCTGATAATGGAAATGACCGGCAGAGGCAGGAACAGGAGGCAGAGTCTGGTGAGAAGTTTGACTTGTCTGATGATTTTACTGTGATTTCTTTTTGTTGCTTTTTCCAAACATACTCGATAGATTCCAAACTGTGGTTCTTCTGTCAAAGTTAACACTGTTTTGGGTGGATTTTCTCATCGAAAAGTGGTTTTTATTGCCTTTAGTTTGATGCAAGTCTGAGCAACGTTTTCATGATAAATGTTAAATCATTATTTCTTGTAACTTTAAAGGCTAATTAATGGTCCTGAGTGGGAAAAAAAATGGTTATAAGTGATTTTATGTGTGGGCTTTTTTTGGTAAAACATAAGAAATTGATGTAATGGATGTGACAAAGCACAAATGGCATAAAACGTGATAAAAGATGAAAAGGTGGAAAAGGCAGTAAAGATGAAAATGTAAAATGAGGAAAATGATGCAATAGATGAAAGTCATAAAAGAAAAAAACAAAATGAAAATGCTGTAAAAAAAAAAAAAAAAAAGACAAGTTGGACATGAGATGAAAAAAGTGCAGAGATAAAAAAATAACATAAAAGATGAAAAAAAATGTAAAAATTTAATAAGACATAAAATGACATAATGATGAAAATTATGCGATGCGTGAAAATGTCATTAAAAAACAAAAAGACAAACCAAAAAAGACAAAAATGATATAAAGTTGAAAATACTGAAAAAGACACAAGATGACAAAGACGTAAAGAGACAAAAATGACAAAACATGAACATAAACATTAAAAGATAAAAACAGTGTAAAGGACAAAACCATAAAAGCTGCAACAAGGTGAAAATAAAAGATATAAAAAGACATAACATGAAAATTTAAATCACAAAATCAGACAAAAATGATGCAAAAGACGCAACAAGACAAAAACACACCTGCTGTTAGATTTAGGTCTTATTTTGTTCACTAACATTTACATTGGCGTAACAGGAACTGTTGCGATATAATCCTATCGTGATATCCGTTCTATCATAAATAGAAATGATTTTGATATCAGCCTTGTATCTCTTTCCATCGCAGCCATGGTTTGATGCTGCTCCTCTTTTGTACCGTGAGGATCCCTGAGTGTAAATAGAGTCGTCAGGTTCATATTTCCCGTCAGTCTGCGGGGTGACGGGGCCGAGCATTGTGTGTATTCTGCGTCTATGTTTAGCCTGATGCGTATGTGATTGGGTCATCGGCCAGAGCTCCCCGGCTCCAAAGGGAATCTCCTGCTTGGTTCTGGACTCCACAGGGGGAACATAACCCCGACAGGTGCAGCGAGCACGACTCTGCCTCGCAATCCTCTCCTCCACTACTCATGCTTTCAATTTAGAGCGCAGGTGTCAAACATAGGGCCCGTGGGCCAAAACCGGCCCACTAAAGAGCCCAGTCCAGCCCCTGGGATAAAAATTACACTGAAGATGAAGTATCAGGTTCTATATTCATCCCAATTCTATCTTAAGTGGGTCAGACCAGTAAAATACTATCATAATAAGCTATAAATAATGACAACTACACATTTTTCTCTTTGATGTAAAATAAAAAATTAACACTGCATAAAAATGTTGACATTTACCAAAAATGTGAATAAGCTGAACAAATATGAACATGAAGTGCAGTTTTAATATTCTGCCTGTTATTAAATGTTTTGTGTATTTGTAGATCCACTGTGATCTGTAAATTGTACTGAGGAATAATATTTTTGAAATTGCGCTTACTGGTCTTAAGACGTTTCAGGTTGTTCATGTGATTCATATTTTTAAGGAAAGTTTGTAGATGTGAAAATTTTTACGTGATTTGTGAAGATGAACTATCATTTTAGTTGGCGCTCCACATTCAGCTCAATTGTAGTGGGTCAGACCAGTAAAATACTACCATAATAACCTATAAATAATGACAACTACACATTTTTCTTTTTGTTTAATGTAAAAAAAAGTAACATAGCATGAAAATGTTGACATTTACAAACTCCTTTCACCAAAAATGTGAATAACGTTAACAAATATGAACAACATGAAGTGCAATTTTAACAATATTCTGCCTGTTAAATGTTTTGTGTATTTGTAGATCCACTGTGATCTGTAAGTTGTACTGAGGAATAATATTATTGAAATTGCACTTATTTTTCTTAAGATGTTTCAGGTTGTTCACGTTATTCATATTTTTAAGGAAAGTTTGTAGATGTGAAATTTTTCATGTAAACAAATGCAAAAATTTGGAGTTGACATTATCATGCAAGTGGCCCCTGATCTAAAACATCTTGGATCTTAGCTTGTCTTTTCATGTAATTATTGATTTTGTTTTATTTCCTTAGATAACTGAGGTGGGGACTCAAAACCGGCCCACCGAACGGTCCAATCCGGTTCCTGGGATAAATTTGTGAAATGCAAAAATTACACTGAAGATCAACTATCATTTTACTTCACGTTCCACATTCAGCCCAATTCTATCTGAAGTGGGTCAGACCAGTAGAAGACTATCATAATAACCTATAAATAATGACAACTACACATTTTTCTTGTTGTTTAAGGTAAAAAAAAGTAACACTGCATGAAAATGTTGACATTTACAAACTCCTTTCACCAAAAATGTGAATAAGCTAAACAAATATGAACATGAAGTGCAATTTTAACAATATTCTGCCTGTTATTAATGTTTTGTGTATTTGTAGATCCACTGTGATCTGTATGTTATAATGTACATGAGTAAATGACAAGCTGAGGCATAAAACTGTTAGAATTGCACTTATTTTTCTTCATAAATTTCAGTTTGATAATTTTTCATGTTGTTCACACTTTTTTTAAAGGGTAATTTGTAGACGTAAACGTTTTCATAATATAATTGTACTTTTTCGGCATTATTTTTATATTATGTTATTAATTTACTGGTCTGGCCTACTTCCAATCATGCTAAACTAAAATGAGTTTGACCCCCCCTGATTTAGAGCCTTACTCATTAGAAGTGACTGGACTGAGGCTGAAAACAGACTGCACATTCCAGCCTCAACCCGGAGGAAAAGACTTGTTTGGAGTTGTTGTTTCAGTTTGTGACGTCTCATATTTAGGACGTTTCAGACTAGTCTTGGATGCTGGTGATTTACGAGCTTAGTGATAGGACAACGCATCACCTCATTCCTCTTCCTATTCCTGGATTTTATAAAGCATTAAGGAGATTAAGGAGTCATCTGCTCGGAATAGACAGAGCTTGACGTAGACGCACAGGTGTCAAACATATGGCCCATAGGTCAAAATCAACCCACTAAAGGGTCCAATCCGACCCATGGGATAAATATGTGAAATGCAAAAATTACACTGAAGATATTAACAATCAAGGATTTTCCAAAAATCATTTTAGTTCAGGCTCCACATTCAGATCAATATGATCTCTAGTGGGTCAGACCAGTGAAATATTATCATAACATAGAAATAAGTCAGGGTTTCTACAAGTTAAATTTAAGACTTTTTAAGAACTTTTTAAGACTACTTGGAACAGAATTTAAGATAAGACTTTATTGATCCCACCATGGGGAAATTTAACAGTTTACAGCAGCAATATGCTACACACCAGCACAACAGAAAGGCAGGTAGAAATATATGTTCCTAAAAGTATAAAAATTTAAGTATAAAATGTAAAGATATTTACATATTTACATAGTGATTGCACATATACCTGATGTGATATGGGGGTGGTGGAGGGTCACTGTGTAATGCTGATGTCACTGTGTAACGCCCATTTCACAGTGTATTTCAGTCATACTGGCAAAAATGACTGAATTGAGGGAAACTCGCATCAGCCAGGTGGAGAATGATCTTTTCTCCAAACAGGCCTTATTATTAAATTTGTACATCCTCATGTTTACTTTTCTCTGGCGAGCTGTCCCTTAAAGTTCCCAAAGCTGACTTTGGGAACTTTAAGGGACACGGCGTGACTAACGGCTGCACATGTGTTGGGCTGAATGTTGAGTCATTTCCCACCGGGGGCCGCAAAGTTAGTGATAATTGGTTCCTAATTTTAATATAAATTGCTGGGTTAGAACGGGTGGAACTGAGTGAACTAACGTTACTTTCTTTGCAGCTTGGACATTTAACATTTAAATGCAAAGAGATTTACATAAGAGAACTTTGTAGATGTGAACATTTTCATGATAGGATTTTACATTTTCATTGTTGTTAATTTACTGGTCTGGCCCACTTGACATCATATTGGGCTGAATGTGGAACTTGAACTAAAATGAGTTTGACCCCCTTGCACTGGTGCATATGTTGTATGTCAGAGAAAAAAAAATGCTGAGGAAAAATTTAGTAAAAACCATCTCTGAGGCCTTCTGGGACCAAAGATAACAATTTAAACCAAACTAACCAATGCAATGACATTTATCCCAATATAAATCTATATTATAACATTTGTCATTAGTAGGTTTTTTTTTAAATCTGTGACTGATTTTAAATGTTTTACCTCTAAATTTCTAAAATATTTTTCATGTTCTGACTGCAAATAATAATTTTCTGTCACTACTAACCATCTACTTTCTTCACATCTCACTGAGGAAGAAAAATCTCCCATTAAACTTTAAGGAAATACTGATGTTTCTAAACTATATGGACATAAATTTTGGGACACATGTCTACAGCTGTAAGATGTCCTGTTCATGCTGATTTGAGATATATATTGTTTATACATTTTGGAAGCAAATATAACAATTTAAACCAAACTAAAAATGCAATGATATTTATCCCAATATAAAACTATATTCTGACATTAGTCATTATTTTGTATCCCAGACCCCTGTTAGAAAAGAAACACCTGAATTCAACGTGTCCCCATACTTTTGTCCAACAGATACGTCTTAACCCATGATGATGATGAACCTACTTTTCACATTCTCATGACAGTAGTGGATGAAAATGCATATTTCACATTTTCTTTTGCTGATTTTACAGAATTTTGGAAAGCCTCTGAATTGAAAACTGACCATGATTTATTTAAAGCAAAAATAAGCGTAAAAACTAATAATAACTCCATTAAATCTAACATTGTGTTGTATTTCTTATCTTCTTACCATAGCGTGGCCTCTAAACTGACGTGACATGCTGCTGCTGCTTCTTGTCTTACAGGGAAAAGGATAGGGCTTGCTCATCAAAACGTTTTCCTCTTGGCCTGCATAGCTTTGCTGAGTGGCACGAAGCCAGACGCACTATTAGGGAACTGAAAGACACCGCACCGCACTCATGGAAACACTGCTGTAGGGCTGACGGAGGGAAAGTATGGGCTATAGAAAGGACATTAAAAACAAAAAGAGCCATGAGTGGACATTCTGGAGATAAACTATCACTGGATTATCTACAGATTGTTTTAGACTGAGCAAAAGGTGACAAGAGAAAACTGAATAAAAGTGAAAAATCTCAATAAATACATGGAGAAGGGAAGTTAACTCCACCAAGGGTCCACAGTCCTGTAAACAAACTAGAAAGACTTTACAAGACCAAAATAGCATAAAAATAATGTAAAATATGTAATTAGATGTAAAACATGAAACACAAAACAAGTGACGAAGCATTAGATGTAAGATAAAAAAGATGTAAGAGGTCAAATGTGAAAACAGTGTTGAAGGTGCAAACAGACAAAAATGGCACAAAATACATAAAAAGCTTAACAATGTAAAAGACTTAAAATGGGCAACAAGATGGAAACAATATTTAAGAGACATAACATGATAAAAAAACAATCTTAAAAACGTAAAATACAGAAGATGAAAACAAACTGAAGATGAACAGACAGATTATAAACACTGTAAAAGATACGATAAAGACAATATTAACAATGAAAACCATGTAAAGGATATTAGAAGACTAACATTACGTAAAATCCTCAGTAAACCACAATAAGACAGAAACAGTGTTAAAGATTTATCAAAGTGAAACGAGCTAATTCTGTTACCGTTGACGTCTCGAGAAGATGAATCAGCATCTGAGTTCAATCTGTTCCTGAAAGAAAACCCAGACAGGAAAGGAAAATAAACAAACACCAGTGAACGTGGGAGGGTGTGGAGGAACCGAACTGAGCAGCAGGTTTTGTGAACATCAGTGCAGTAGTTTTTGTGTAATCCTGTTGACGGACATTATCTATCCATGACACAAGGGGTCAGTGATGAGCTGAAAACAGCTACTTTTACAATAGATAGATAGACTTATTTATCCCATAGTGGGTCATTCTGCTAGCAGTCTCCAATACAGTTTGAGTGGGTCAGAACACTACAAAAAACACATCAACATTTCAGACATCATCATCACACACATACACACAGTCAGTGTGAGCAGCTTAATGCGATCATTAGTATATACGTGTACAGCAGCAGCAGCAGCAGCATACAACATCTGAAGGAAAAAAACAGACAAGCAGCAGTCTGATGGCAGAGGGAATACATGAGTTTGTGTATTTGTTTGTTCTCCTCTGAGGTGCATAGTAACGTCTCCCTGACATTGGGTACATTCAGAAGTGGTGGACCACGGCTCAGGAGGTAGAGCGGGTCGTCCATTAACCGAAGAGTTGGCAGTTCGAATCCCACCTAGTCAGCCCGTTGTGTCCTTGGCAAGACACTTCACCCACCCTGCCTCCAGTGCCACTCACACTGATGTATGAATGCGTAGTGGTCGGAGTAGGTGCTACAGGTGTAGTTTACCGCCACCAGAGGGAGAATGTGAGAGTGAATGAATAATGGGTCAATAATGTAAAGCACTTTGGGTACCTAGAAAAGCAGCCATGGCTCAGATGGAAGAGCGGGTTGTCCAATCGAATCCCGCTCTGTCCACGTGCTTGGGCAAGACACTTCACCCTCCTTGCCTCCAGTGCTGCCACTCACACTGGTGTATGAATGTGTGTGAATGTTCGGTGGTGGTTGGAGGGGCTGCAGGTGCAGACTGGCAGCCACGCTTCTGTCAGTCTGCCCCAGGGCAGCTGTGGATACAAATGTGGTTTACCACCACCAGAGTGTGAATGTGAGAGCGAATGAATAGTGGATCCTCTGTACACGCTTTGAGTATGCATTCATAGAAAGCGCTATACAAATCTAATCCATTATTATTATAGAAGTACTACACATGCAGTACATTCAGTAGTATTACACACACCAGAGCTTAGCTCCGCCTCCTTAGGTCCACAACAAACCCCACCAGAGCTCAGCTCCCTCTCCCTCAGTGTAAAACAACCCTCCTGTTATTCAATTTCATCTCCTGATAAACTAAATAAACTATGAAGTTGAGTAAGTGCAAGACGACCCAGAGACACACCTAAATATAAGGGCTACGTGGGATTATCAGACGTCATGTCATGATGCATTCTATGGTTCTAGTATCTCAGTACATCAGCAATGAGCCGCTCATCTAAGCTGTGATCTATTCTAAACGGATCCTAGAATTCTAGAGCCGACAGCAAAGTTGGACACAAATAACTTGTTACTATTGCATGATAAAATTACAAAGATAATAAATAGAAAAGCATTAACATCCTCGTTGCTTAGATAACTATTCAGTTACAACCTACACATTTAAACCCAACAACAACAAAAAAAAACTATTAAATGAGTTGTGGGCGATGTGAGGGCAATGTAATGTAGATCAGGGGTCACCAACCCCAGTCCTTGAGAGCTGCTATCCTGCATATTTTAGATGAGTCCCTCTTCCAACACACCTGATTTAAATGATGAGGCTATCATCAAACTCTGCAGAAGCCAAATAATGACCTGTCAGGTGTGGAAGAAGGAAACATCTAAAACATGCAGGATAGTAGCTCTTGAGGACCAGGGTTGGTGACCCCTGGTGTAGAGGCTCATGAAATAAAACGACCATTGACCATGGGCTGCACAAGGGCTCCCCCTCCTCACAAAAGTCAGTTTTTGGCACATTCAGTAGTCCTACACAATGTACACATCTTTAGTTTCATTTACTTAACGTAATTAGTTCATATGCATCTTTATTTTGATTTAGTTTACATCTTTATTTGAACTTTCTTTACATTATTAGATCGTTTGCATCTTTAGTTTCATTTATTTTACGTCACTGGTTCATTTTTAGGATCAGGACTCACTAAATGTGAATTCAACTCCTTCCCTCAATAAACAGCATCCAAATATTAGTTTTCTGTTATTTAGTTATTACTTGTTCATAATTTTATTAAGTTTTTCATTGAGTTTTGTTAATTTATGATGATCAAAACTATAAATGTCTTAAGTTTAATTAGGTTTACGTCATTAGTTAGTGCACATATTTAATTGCCTCCGCCAAGGAAGTTATGTTTTTGCCAGCGTTGGTTTGTTTGTCTGTGTGCAAGATAACTCAAAAGGTTATGGATGGATTTGGATGAAAATTTCAGGAAATGTTGATACTGGCACAAGGAATAATAGATTAAATTTTGGTGGTGATTGGGGGGGGGGACTGATCTACCTTGGTGGAGGTCTGCGCTCTCCCAAGTGTTTTTCTAGTTATGTCATTACTTCATATGTGTCTTTAGTTTCATTATATGGTTTATACATATACCAGGAATTATGTCTGTCCACAATTTTTGTGCATTCTTTACCACTAGGTCAGGTGCAATGCACAGTTTGATGACTGAATTAGAATTTTCACATTATACATTTAAATTTTTTTTTTGTTAAAGATTGAATGTTAAGTCTTGTGCAGAATAATGGTTATCTTAGTTTGACTGAACTACCCAAAAAGGACAGTTATTTAGTTAAATCTAATATATAATTATCTTTAATTTCAAATTTAAAACTAATCCCTGACAAGGTGGGGTATCAATGAGGAGGAGGGGCAAAGGGTTGTAGCCCCACCTACTTTTTCACTTTTTTTTTTATAAATAGGTGAGAATGAACCAACAGGTCACTAAAAATAAATAAATATTCTATCTTGAATCCAACCTCCTTGAAACCTAACTCAAAAAAGACAGTTGCTTTCTTCATAGTGCCTCATTTGTTGTAAATTTTCTTTCAGGTGGTTTTGTGAAGGTAAGGAGCTGGAGAACAGCCCTGACATCCAGATCATCACTAACGGGGAGCTCCACTCTCTGATCATTGCTGAGGCTTTTGAAGAAGACACCGGACGTTACTCCTGCTTCGCATCCAACTACTACGGAACAGACTCCACGTCGGCTGAGATCTACGTGGAAGGTGGTTTTCACGTCTGTTTCATCCTGGTTCATCGTAACAGTCATGTTCAAGTCTTAATGAGGAACTATTTTCTACTCCAACAGGTGCCTCTTCCTCCGAGTCTGAAGCAGAGCAGCGTTTTGAACGAGTAGCTCCGTGAGTTTCATCTTTTATACCTTTATATCCCTCCTGCTCTACAGCTCAGTTAAATATTACACTTTTTATTCCACTTTTTCATCACTTTCCTATCCACACATCATTTAAGTGTTGATGATGACTAAATTCATTAAAACCCCTGTGGTTTCACTTGTAATGCATCACACCAAAGCCAAAAAAGGCCTGTTTTTCATCTTGTAAAGAATCCATTCTTTGGAGAAACATGGTTGACTACTATACCTTCTCATGGAGTGTCCGACACATCCAGAAGGGCTTGGTTAGGCTGAGAAAAAGGGCTCTGAGAAGGGCTAAAAAAAGAAGACACAGAATACACAATAAAAATGGACCTCAACACTGATCTCCTGTGTGTAAATCTACTCTAGTATTACATCACCTGGTTCATGTCATCATCTTCCAGCATCTAAAGAGGAACAGGATGTAGATGTTTTTCTGATTGATGGAATCAGGTTCTGCTTTGAGATGCTTTCAGGGAACATTGTTGTTATACTTTTCGTACTTTTTAAATTATTGATGATGTTTTAGATGTATATTCTTAGTTTAGTGTTTTATGTACTGTTTTAGAACGGACTTTTATGGTGTTTTACGTATATTTTAAGTGTGGATGTATGATGTATGCAAGATTTAATGTATAGCTGTGATTTTGCGTTACTTCTGCTGCTGTCTTGGCCAGGACATTCTTGAAAAAGAAATTTTTAATCTCAATGAGCTCTTTCCTGGTTAAATAAAACAAAAAGTACACTGCACTGTTTATCTGGCGACTACCCTGCCTCTTGGCCAGGTCGTCATTGTAAATGAGAACTGGTTCTCAACTGACCTACCTGGCAAAATAAAGGTTAAATAAAGGTTAACACTGACTTCCATCTGGTTAACTCCACACTGAACTGATGCTTTAGTGCAACCAAAGCAACGTTATAAACATGTGACGGTCTTGTAGAATATGATGCATCATCACAACTAGATCAAACTACAAACACAATGTGGAGTAGTTCAAATGAGTTCAACCTTAAACATACAACAGATTTTACTTAAAACAGGTCCATAAGTATCTGAACAGTGACAAAAGAATGTGGACCAGGGAGAAAACTCAGTGTTTGGTGATGTCCATGGGTACCAAACTTCAGGAGGTCAATGACCATAAAGGATTTTCATTCAAGTATTAAGAATAATCCTCATATTTATAGCTATTTTAGTTTGTCCAGTTACTATTGAGCCTCTGAAAATGGAGGGATGATGTTTATAATGGTTGCAATTCCTAAACAGTTAATGAAATATTTTAGCTAAACCCCTTGAATGACAGCTCACATCAGAATCCCATCTTTAGTTTCATTTCAGATTCACTGTGTTGGTGAACAGGGGCACCTGTGTCACTGTCCACATACTTATGGACCTGACTGTACTTACTTTTGCGTACTGGTTGGCACAAAAGTGCAACTGAGCTGTAGTGCACATGCTCAGAATTGCAATTGTGACAATTGTGCTTAATATACAGAGGCTTTTCTGAATTATCCTTTAGTGTTTTAAGGAAAATGTATACCGGTAGTTGTCAGAAAGTACACATTCTCTGCTTTAATTTGATGAATTTCACCAGAAAGGCATGTACATTTAGCTGATAATACTGACATACTTTTACACGAGTAAACGATTTGATTCTTCCTCCTCTCCTGCTGTTAAGTCTGGAACTTTGAAATGTTCTTCTGTGGTTTTCAAAGGCAGCAGAGGAAAACCCCAAAGTCAGCCCCGTCTTTACCTCCACCATCGAGCCAAACTCTGTCTGCAGAGGAAAAAGAAAAGTCAGTTCAGCCCGAACAAACAAAACCCACTGAGGAACCAGAACCAGCAGAGGACCTCAGTTCTGCACCAACAAACCACACCTCAGCAGAGACTGAGACCCCCGAGTCAGACCAGTCAGTCCAGACCCCAGACCACATACAGATACCGGAGTCGTCTGAGTCGTCCACGGTTCAGTGTGCTCAGGACCAGACACCGGCGCCACTCGTCCAGGTGTTCCTGCCTCTGCAGCCCGCTGATACCGAACCGACACAAGCCCAGGAGGAGTCACCGCCCATCCCACTGCAGACCCCACCCCTGATCCCAGTGGTGTCGTCTGTTCTGTCGGTCCAGGCTCCGACACAAACACCACTAACTGAGGTAAAACAGATCACACTCTGGTTTCACTTTGACTGGGTTTTGGTTGAAATGGGTCAAACAAAAAGTAGAAACAACAACTATAATTTAGACTGGATAGAAGATGATCTCTAAATCTTTAATTCAATTTTAAGGAAATATTGATGTTTTTATGTCAAATCATAACGAACAGAACACCTTACAGCTGTAGACGTGTCCCAATATTTATATCCATATAGTTTAGAACTATCAACAGTTCATTAGAGTTTAATGGGAGATTGTTCTTCCTCAGTGAGAAGTGAAGAAAGTACAATTATCAACAATTATCAGCATAGTTGGTGATCCATTTAATAGTTGACATTTAATCACTGAATTGAACTATTGGGTTGTGAAGTTTAGTTTTTCTCATTTAAGGAATGATAACATATCCCTTAACCCTTTATTAGGTAAGTGGCTATTTTTGGTAATTTCCACAAACATTCCAAGACAGTGACAACTACAGTTCCAGTGACGACAGGGTGTCAGCAATCTCAGGTCCAATGTGGTCTCCAGGGTCTGTAAGGTCCACCTGTGCATGAACAGTGAGTGGACCTGCTTTGTTCGGTACCATGAAGTAATGGTACTAATGTAAGGAGTGATGTTCAAAGGGATCATGTGGATGTGGACAGGGGTCTGAATCAGCACGCATGTTATTGTAATGTTCAAAAAAGACATGTTCTTTTCACCTTATGTGTGTTTCTCTTGAATTTTTTTTGCCACTTATGGGCAAGGAACCAAATATGGTTACTTCATTAACCTTGATTTTTTACATGACAATAAAACATTATGGATTTCACAAAAGCAAGTCTTATGTCCACCAATACCACACTAAGGTTGAAATTAGTATTTCTATACATGAACTATTTAACCACAAGGTAACTGAAGGTACTCCAGAGGATTTAGATGCTCTACATCTGGTTCTGAAATCTTTTCAATCACTTCCTCTCTGGGCTTTTCCTCTTTAGATTCAAAGCCCCAGCGTCCCCTTCCTCCAGGGGCTGAATGGCCAACCCATCATGGCAGCCCCCGTCTTCACTAAGGTACCATCAGCCTCTACAGCACAGGTGTCAAACATGTGGCCCGTGGCCCAAAACCCACCCTCCAAAGGGTCCAATCCAGCCCCAGGGATAAATTTATGAAGATTACACTGAAGATATTAACAGTCGATGATGTTAAAGTCATATTAGTTCAGGTTCCACATACAGACCAATATGATCTAAAGTTATATCAGCCTAGTTAGATACCATTATAGTAGTGTAAAAAAGGATAAATACATGAAAACATTTACATTTAAAAACTATCCTTTCACACAAAAGGTGAATAACCTGAACAAATATGAACAACCTGAAATGTTTTTAGAGAAATAAGTGTAATTTGACCAATGTTGTTTAATGCTAAATGTTTTGTGTATTTGTAGATCCACTGTGATCTGTAGGTTGTAATGATAAACTGAGGCAGAATATTGTTAAAATAAACTTATTCTTAAGAAATTTTCAGTTCTCATTTTTTGTGAAAGAATAGTTTGCTAATATTTATTTTGTAATTTTACTTTACTGCATTGAAATAAAGACAACAAACTGAGGTTGTCATTATTTATAATTTAATCATTATTACTTTGCTGATTTGGCCAGCTTGAGATCAAATAGATCTGTATGCGACCCCACAAGAAAAATGAGTCTGACACCCCTGCTCTACAGGATCTGCCCCGTGTCGTGGTCTAACACTCTCCCCCTTGTCCCCTCAGAATCTGCAGGACCTCCTGGCGTCCGAAGGCCAGCTGGTGGTGCTAGAGTGTCGTGTCAAGGGGACGCCATCTCCTCGAGTGGACTGGTACCGGGAGGGAAAACCCATCGAGGACTCTCCAGACTTCAGGATCCTACAGAAGAGTAAGATGCTGTTCAAGACACTTTCATTCATTATCAGAAAAAAGACGAGTTATAATCTGGGTTCAACAAAAAATAGAAAGAGCACTTCAAATGTACCGCTTCATAAACATACAATTAGCAATAAAATATAGAGTTGAGATTTCAGGAAAGATGTTTGACAAGGTCTCATTCTCTATTTGAACATACACATTATGGACAAAAGTATGTGGACATGTTAAATTCAGGTGTTTCTTTTCTAACAGGTCTGGGATACAAAACAATAATGACTTATGTCATAATATAGTTTTATATTGTTCCACCACTTCTGTCAATGCAT
The DNA here is from genome assembly GCF_902148855.1 of Sphaeramia orbicularis. Taxonomy (NCBI): domain Eukaryota; kingdom Metazoa; phylum Chordata; class Actinopteri; order Kurtiformes; family Apogonidae; genus Sphaeramia; species Sphaeramia orbicularis. The sequence goes on from NC_043971.1 coordinate 5,024,676, forward strand.
CCTCAAAAATCACTTCCTATAATGTGCAATAACTCTAAAAATGTGAATTTATGCGCAGTAAGTCATGCAATAATCTTCTGTTCTGCAATAACAATGCAATATTTATCAGAATATAAATGCACTATTTTTATATAGACTTGGGTTCACAGATATGCACACTATTAACAATGTAAATTTGTGTCTATTCATATTTTGTCTATTTTAATTTTCTTCATGCTACTTGGCTGTTCTTATGTTATTTTGTAAATGTCTAAAATTAATATTCTATTTTCTTGCCTTATTTTTATTTTTTGTAATTTTATATTCACTCTATTCTTACTTTCTGTAGTACTGGTGTTTTATTAATTTTGGTGCACTGACTTGTTTACTAATTTGCACTACAAATTTATTGAACACAAAGTGACAATAAAGTCTATTTTATTCTAAAATATAGGGGAAAGTAAAAGTTAGACAAGAAAGTCAGGAAAATACAAAATAATACAAATACATCTCAGATTATTAGTGATAAATTCATTTAGTCATTAGTTCATATGAGCAGACTTTAGTGGGTCATTTTAAGGGTTTGCTCATGTGGTTTTAACTGGTTTATTTTGCAAAATACTTACACTGAAGTGTGTTTTAATCGCTGCTGAGTCACTGTAGAACTTTCACATTTCCACTTATTCGTCTTGTGTCATAACCGTGGTCTTTTTTTTTTCTAGAGCCCAGATCTCCAGCTGAATCAGGTACATATTTAATTACTAAACTCACCTGTTTCATGTGTAGAAGCAGCTGTCCATCTGTCTGTGTACACTGCTGCTGTGTGTACATATTACTCTGCTCAAGTGTTTATAGTCCTTGGCCGCGGCTTCAGCTCCTCTTTGTACATAAGCCAGGGCTTCTTTTCCCTGAATGTAGACCTTATAAGGTAGAGTCTCTCCATGGCAGACCACTGCAACCTGCTGGAGCTGCTCACAGACGACCAGTCCACAGAAAACACACTGTGATGGTTAAGAGATGAGCATTAGATGGTTGTTCTGTATCAAACCAGCTTAAAAATGTGAGTATTGCTTTGTCTTTTTTGTTTCTTTTACCAGAGGAAATATGCACGTTGGTTATTGCTGAGGTGTTTCCTGAAGATTCGGGGATGTTTACATGTACAGCAAGCAACAAATATGGAACCGTGTCCAGCACTGCAGCACTAAGGGTCAAAGGTAAAGTGTCTCATCAGCAGGGATCACATTTATACCTCGAGCTGCAACTGACCATTAATGATCTAATGATTGTCTCTCTGCTATTTTATTGGCTTTAAAAATGTCACAAAAAAGGTAAAAAAAAAAAAAATGTTGATTAGTGTTTCAACATCTTTACTGGTTTTGTCTAAATTTGTTCAGTTTAAGGTTGTGTGTAAGATATAAGAGGAGTAAATGCAGAAATGTAATGTTATAATTAGAATTATGTCATTAATGGGGACACAACATTGTATTTTCATTACCTTAGATTGAGTCGTTTTTACAGACAGAGCAGGTCACCTCCACGGACACTTCCATATTGTTTTGCCACGTTTCTACAGTTACTCCAAAACATCCTCCTCCTTCCTTTTCCTCTTCTTTTCCTATCAAATTTCCTATTGTCAGAACATCCAAAGATATTAGGCAATACACAAGTGTCATCCAGTGTTTTACTAAGGTGTATTTCCCTGCTCTTCCCAGCTCTTTTTATTTGCTTTTTCAATTTGCACAAAATTTGGAAAAGTTTAAAATTTAGCAAGAACATATTACTTCAGAATCAGAATACTTTATTAATCCCCAGGGGAAATTATTGGATGTTAACAGTCCCTCCATTCAAGTAGAATAAAAAGTAGCAGGAAAGAAATTATCAATACAACAGAAAAAGAAAAATGAGGCTTACGCAGTCAAAGGCCGACAGCAAAGGTATATCCCTGAAATCCCCCCAGTCCTCTGCTATATATGTATAAATCTATCCATGGATGGATCAATGGACCTGATAGTGGCAGAACAATGGTCAGAGAACCAATTTTTCCCCACAAAACTCCACCCAGTGAATGAAAATGACACCATATGAACTCTGGATGGTAGACAGAAAATGGACATTTGGAAGACGATCAATATGCACCCAATTTAATCTCAGTCGGCCTATTATTGCTTGATTTATGCCCAAAAAACTGATTTTCAACTAAAACGCCCCATTTGGATGACTTATAACACTCATGGAGAAGCTGAAATCGATGGTGTTCTTCTACTCGGGGTCCCCTATGTTGGTTATCAAGGGAGAAGAAATCCAACCAAATCTATCCTAGTTTTTTTTTTTTTTTTTAATATGGCAAGGCGAGAAGGATAACCTTCTTATCCAACAAAAAAAGAAAGGAAAACAAAAATCAGCGTGCAAGGTAAATAAAAACAACTACATTAAGCACTTGGTGTAACAGATGTACCAACATGATCTAAATATGGCTGCCAAATTTTCAAAAAGGTGTTATATTGTTTTCTGAGACAATAAGATTTTTTCCCGGTGGATGCAACTATTCATCTCAAAAGACCACGTATCAGTAAGAAGTGGGCAATCAGATTTCCACGACACCATAATGCACTTCTTGGCTACACATAGAGCAACTTCCATAAATTTGAGTTGTGCATTGTTGAGAGAACCACAAATACTTGTAAAGTTCCCCAGTAAACACAGTTTAGGGTCTACTGGAACATTAACGCCTGTGATCCTGGTTAAAGTGGAGCAGCAAATCTGTCCTAGTTACCGTGTTCACACTAAGGAGATCCAGTAGCAGCATTTGGGGTAAAGCTATTATAGCGCTTTAGTAACTGCAATCAAGTCAGATTTGGCAAGTAATGATGTGTCTGCATGTTCAGGAGAAACATACAACTATTAATACCAGATTAGATGGAAAACACCAACAAAATGCTTGCTTGTATGAAGAGCTCCACAAACAAATTTCAGACAAAAGTGACATATGATCCAGACCAGAAGACCAGTTTGGGTTATAAACTATTGACCAGCCTACATCGATCGGATGCTCCATCAACAGTTCAGATCATCTGTTGAAAATAATATAAAATAACAACAGACCAGCACTAGATACATACATCTGGATTTCATTTTGCAGTTCGTCCAAAAATTCTGTTAAGATTTGCAATACATTTGGAAGGAACCCCACCTACTGTATTTGAGGGTAAACCAGACTTAATACCCCTGTCTAAACAACAGGGTCTTCAGCTGCTTTTTAAAAGACTCAACAGAATTTAAAGTGCAAAGTGACAGTGGTAATGCCTTCCATAGTCTGGGGCCACTGCTTGAAGGGCCCGATCCCCTCTAGTTTTGAAGTGGGTGTGGGGGATGACCAGCAGGCACTGACTCAATGATCTAAGAGCATGTGTAGCGTTATGATTAGGGCAATTTTAGCAACTCAGAAACGTAAACAGGGCCTTGACCATTTAAGTGAGAAATAAAATTTTAAAATAAATGCTAAAATGAACTGGGAGCCAATGTAGTTCTGCTAAAACCGGTGTGATATGTACTCTTTTACTGGTGTGAGTTAAAAGTCTTAAAGCAGCATTTCTGAACAGCCCGAAGAAGGTGATGAACATCTTTGTGTTTTGAACAAATAAAAAGGCTGTTACAGTCGTCTAGGAAGAAATAAAAGCGTGAATGATCATCTCAAGTTCTAGTTCTAGTTGTATGTTTACAATCTTGTGCTACCTTTTAGGGTGACAATTCAACATCTGTCCAGGGACTGCAGATGAAAAATAGCCGTTATGCTAACTCTGGTGCATTTACAGTCATGTGAATTAATGTATAATGTCCCTGTTAAATAAACTAATGAATAAAATCAAGTAAGTACCTTTCTTTCTTCTTTCTTTTCTTCAGGGAACGGTAGCAGCAGCCACCATGTGAGGCCTTTCAGCAGTTTGACAGTGGAACCAGCTCAAACGCACCCTCCCCCGTTAGATCTCACCCCTCCCACCTTCAAAACTCAACCAGAGGTAACTGTGACCAACAGCATCAAACCCCACTCCAGCACCATCCGCCTGGACCCGCTGGTCTCTAGCACCTTACGCCTGGACCCCCTGAACACCAGCACCCTCCGCCTGGACCCCCAGAGCTCCAGCGTGCTCCGACCGGACCCCCTTCGCACCAGTCTGCCCAGTCTGGAGCCCACCAGCCTGAGCAGCAGCCTCTACCTGAGCTCCAGGAGTACCAGCACCCCCGCCTTAGACCCTCTGCACTTCCACCGGGACCCTCCTGGATCTGCTGAACCACAAAGCATCCTAAAACCTTCCTCTGTGGTTGAGACTGGGCCGGAGCAGGAAAAGCCTCAGCCCGCATCGCCTGACATGAAAACCCCCAAAGCCAAGGGAACCCCAAACGGGACCCCCTTTGTGATACCCCTCCCAGATCCTCCGCCAAACTCCTGCTTAAAGTCAGGAAATGGAACCAACCATAAACAGTCCCGGTCCGGCTCCAGAGTGGGTCTGCGTGTGCACTTTAAACTGCCTGAGGATGAGGAACAGAGTGACCCGTCCAGTCAGTCTGATGAAGACGGGATGCAGGCGTCCATCAGCAAGGAACCGCCTCCAGTGTTTGCAAAACCCAAACTGTGAGTACATTATGTTCACTGACGATTATTTTCTCAGTTAAATGATCAGTTGTTTGATCTGTAAAATGGTGGAAAATGTCGATCAGTGTTTCCAGAGTCTGAGATGATGTCCTCAGATGTTTTGTTTGGTTGGAGATGTTCAGTTTAACGTTATAGAGAAATAAATAAACCAGACGATACACTATATGGACAAAAGTATGTGGACACATTGAATTCAGGTGTTTCTTTTCTAACAGGGGTCTGGGATATAAAACCATGATGACTAATGTCAGAATATAGTTTTATATTGGGATAAATATCATTGCATTGGTTAGTTTGGTTTAAATTGTTATATTTGCTTCCAAAATGCTTCAGAGATGGTTTTTACGTATTTTCTCTCAACTTTTACTGTTTGTTTTTTTTTTTTATCCATAACTATGATTTTAAATGTTCTATGCTCTAAATTTTGAAAATATTTTTCCTGCTCTGACTGTAAATAATAATTTTCTACCACAACTAACCATCTACTTTCTTCACATCTCACTAACGAAGGAAAATCTCCCATTAAACTTTAAGGAAATATTGATGTTTATAAACTATATGGACATAAATATTGGGACACATTATGTCTCCAGCTGTAAGAAGTCCTGTTCATGATGATTTGAGATATAAACAATATTTCCTTACAGTTTAACGAAAGATTTTTCTTCCTCAGTGAGAAGTGAAGAAAGTAGATGGTTAGATGTGGTAGAAAATTATTTAGTCGGAGCACGAAACAAATTTTTTAGAAATTTAGAGGTAGAACATTTAAAATCACAGTCATGGATAAAAAACACAATCAATGTTGAGAGAAATTAAGTGGAAAAATTTAGAAGCAAATATAAAAATTTAAACCAAACTAACCAATGCAATATTAATCCCAATATAAAACAATATTATGACATTTGCCATTATTGCTTTGTACCCCAGACCCGTTAGAAAAGAAACACCTGAATTCAATGTGTTCACATACGTTCGTCCATATAATGTTTTGAACTTGAAGAGGCTAGAATGAGAGAAATAATGGATTAATTGATTGATCATTGCATATGTAGAGTAGAGCAGATAGGCATACTTAAGTATTATGGAATAAAACCATGTTGAAAGTCCAAAGACATAGTTGTAAAAGGTGGGGAAGGTTTTCAGTGGTGGAATATAATAATGCAAAATAACGTGTTTTAACTCAACTTTAAGTACAAATTTAGGTGCTTGTTCTGCATCTCAGAGGTAAATAATGTAAGTTTTACTCCTCTACATTTGTCCGATGGCTTCAGTTCCCCTTCAGAAACATTCTTTTCCTGTTCAGTCAAAACCATATATGTCTAAAACTGTTGGTTTTGTGATAAACCAAAGGTTCTTTTATGGGTTGAGAACCTTTTCCTCCCTCCATAAGGTTCACTAGGTTAGTGAAATAACTGAATATAACTTTAATTATTATGTTGTCGTTGTAAAATCAAATGAGAAAATGAGAATTATTTACATCTACAGAGGAAGCAGGTTGTTTCCATCAAGTCATGTTTCTACAGTAGCTCAGGATGGACTTACTCTTCTTTTGTCTTTTGAAAATGACCCTTAAAAGTGCTTGAATCTGACCTTGAAAAATGTGTACGAACCCTGATAATAGCAGAACACTGACAGGGGCTGTTACTTTCAGTATGTGAGGGTTTTTTTCACTGCGTCGGTCGGGTGTTTTAATCTAAATCAAATGTCATGGGCTGTATTAAGAGAAGCAGAGGAGGGAGGTTCCTCCTTTGCTGGGTTCATCCATCAGCTTTGGTCAGACCCAGTTCACTACTGAATAAACCTGGACCTCAGATGTGGATCTTCCGACTTTCCAAAACAAAGGATGGTGTTTTTTATTTGTAAGTCTGTCTTTGTGCATTTACATTTATCTCTGGTGATTTATCATGTGGTGCTTAATGTGTCCTGTTCCTTTCAGTGATGGTACTCGTATGGGAATATTGCCATTTTCTGCAGCTTTATCCTTCTACTGCGCTACACCTCACATGCAAATATTGTCTTTTTTCAGTCTGCTATTTTTGTCTGACAACTTTAGTTTATAGTTCAAGAAGATTTTGCACAATGGATGATATAAAACAGATTTAAAATCCAACACGTCGCTAAGTTTAAACCAATAATTTCCAGCTTTTTTGTCTTCCAGCAGTGTGTAGTCGACTTCAGATGTTCACAAAAATAATGGTGTTTTTTTTTCCCCATCAAACGTCTGACTTGCTTTCATCTCAGTAAATGTTAAAGTCATCCATTATGTCATAAAAACAGATGCATGGATCAGATGTTTTCTTTTCTCATTAATCATATGATGAGTGTCTGCTCCTCCTCCACTTACATGCAACTACATTTCTATATTGCTATATCTTTATATTATTTTGGATTTTTCTTGTCGGACTTCTGCTTGCAGTGGTTTATCTGAACACAGCTGCGTCAGTATTTTCCTTCAGTAATTGCTTCTACTGTTGAATTTACAGATTTGTGTATAAATACAGGGAGCTTCGTATTTGCAGTGAAAGCTGAGATCGTCTTCAGCTTGAAGGGTGTTTTGTTTGTCCTGTCCGTGGGCCATAAAAGGGCAGAATATTCCTAGGCTCATTCCTTCTGGAGTTCACAGTCCTGCTGCGATTTATGAGAGGAGTACAGCAGCTTCTCTCACATCCAACACACATCATGACTTTTTTTGGTAGTTCATATTAGATTTGGTTTTGTCGTGACTAACTGGGTTCAGCCTGTAATTTTATTCACAAAACTGTGAAATATCAAAAAAATCATTTTGACCAATAGTGAAAATGCGGATTTGCGTGATTGTCTTGAAACTCAGTGTGCTATTATTGCACATTTTTAAATTTTGTTCATTGTTTTTGTAAGATTGTTTATTTAATTCATATTTCAGAAGAACTTATTCACTGATTATATTGAATATCTCAACAAAACAAGCTTAGATTAAGCACTGAGTGACATCGCACATTTTTCCTTGGTTATCTTATTAGCAGTAACACAACCTTTTAATATGACACTTTTTTTTTAAAAAATTCTGTCCACATCAGGTATATGCTCCTCATTCAACAAATCAACTTTGCGGCCATTTTAGACAGTTTTTTTTGGCATCAACACTAAAAGTCCATATGTACCTTCCAGTACATTTTAATCAAGAGGGAGGATTAGGGCCATAGTGAAGATAAAAAAAGACAGCTGGAGCATAATCATACTATTGTCTTGATAATGCAAGAAAAAAGTATTTATTTTTTCAAGAAAAAAGTTGTGTTTTTATAAGACACAAAATACATCAGTCAAAATTATGAGCTGAACCACAAAGGACTGAATCTGTGAGGATCTTTCCAATTTTACCAAAAAACCTGAATATCTGGTTATTTTTGAGAATTATATTAAAATATCATTTGATATACTCCTACTATTCCTCTGATATTTCCCCTTCTTTATGAGTTTACTCTCGTAGCATTATGGTTTTTCTCATGAAATGTTGTGACACTTTTCTTAAAATATTATATTTTTTAATATTCAGTACGGTCCTAATCCTCTTTGCTAAGTGAGAGCTGCTGAAGGAATGTGTCTGCTTTTTAAGTCTAGTTTTCCTTGATTTTTGCCTTACACCGTAGTTTTGCAAAAAAAAAATTGTGCCTAAACAAGGAAAATTCTATACGGAACACTGATTTCAGAATGCAAACAGAACATCTTCAGGTATAAAAAACCCTATGAACTGTAAATGTTGCTATTTTTGGATGATTGTAAGAGAAAATATTCAGAGTTATCTGTAAAGGCATGATTCTGTCTCCATTATTCTGAGATTCCAGTCTTTACTTTGGGTTTGTCTTGACCTACAGGGACCCAGCTCAGCTCCAGCTTCTGCACAACCAGGTCCTGTTGGAGCAGCAGCAGGATACTGACCCTCCGACCCGCACCCAAACCCAGCCTCCACCCCCCACCCTGCCTCAGGCCCACCCCCCGATTCAGGTCCAGATCCAACCTGAGGTCCAAAGCTCCCATGAGCCAAGTCCAGTGTGGTCGCCCAGGATACACCGTGAACCCCCGCAGATCTACACCGTGACCACAGCAGCTGCACCTCCACCTGCCACCGCCCCTCCAGCTCCCATCCTGACTCCCACTCCTGCTCCCATCCTGACCTCCACCCCTACTCCCATCCTGACCTCCTCTCCAGCTCCCATCCTGACCTCCATCCCTGCTCCCATCCTGACCTCCTCTCCAGCTCCCATCCTGACCTCCATCCCTGCTCCCATCCTGACCTCCACTCCGGCTCCCATCCAAACATCCCCCCCTGCTCCCACCCCTACCTTTTCACCTCCTCCCATCCACTCCCCTCCTTCTGCTCCTCATCTGAAGATGTCCTCAGTGGTGACCTCCCCTCCACCTGCTCCACAGCTCAACACTGCTCCCCCTGGTCTCAGCACCGCCTCCGTGATCCAGATGAACACCATCCACGCCTCCCACCTCAACCTGTCCCCTGCTGCTTTTAACAGAAGTGCACCCACTCCCCAGTTTTACTCTCCTCCCCCTCCACCGAAGCTCAGCTCCACAGATCCAACCCCTTTACATCAGATCACATCTCCTGCCCCTCTGCTACGAAGCACCCACGCCTCCCTCATGAACCTCACTGCCACCTCCCTGACCTTCAACTACACCCGGCCCAAAGAGTTCATCGCTGCCCAGGCCTTCTCCCCGGTAAGAAGCCCCTCCCCCACAGAGTCCCCGGTCCCTCTGCTCCACGAACTGGCCGCCGAGCTCAACTCCTCGGCAACCAGCTCCCCGACTCTCCCACCTTTCTCCCCTCCACCTCGGATCTTCCCCACCAGGGTTCTCCAGTCGCCCACCAGCCCCCCGTCCCTTGTGTCGTCTCCCACTCCAGGTTCAGCGTCGCTCCTGAACAGCGTTTTCGCCTTCAGAGCCCAGTCTCCTCCACAGGCCTCCTCCCCGACGTCCAGCAGCTCCACCCCAAGCCCCATCCAAAACCCGGTGGCGTTCCTCAGCTCCGTCCTGCCTTCCCTGACCCTGTGTCACCCAACAAACTCCATGGGCCTGCCCAAAGGCGCTCCGGCAGGGTACGTCACCCCCACTTCATGGACCAAAATATTGAGCTACACTATATGGACAAAAGTATGTGGATACGTTCAATTCAGGTGTTTCTTTTCTAACAGGGGTCTGGGATACAAAACAATAATGACTAATGTCAGATTATAGTTTTATATTATGGGATAAATATCATTGCATTGGTTAGTTTGGTTTAAATTGTTATCTTTACTTCTAAAATGACTCACAGATGGTTTTTACTTTACTCTTTCAACATTGATTATGTTTGTTTATTTTTAATCCATGACTAGGATTTTAAATGTTCTGCCTCTAAATTTCTAAAATATTTTTCCTGTTCTGACTGTAAATAATACTTTTCTACCACAACTAACCATCTACTTTGTTCACATCTCCCATTAAACTTTAAAGAAACATTGACGTTTATATGTCAAATCATCATGAACAGGACATCTTACAGCTGTAGACACGATGTGTCCCAACGTTTTTGTCCATATAGTTTATAAACATCAATATTTTCTTAAAGTTTAATAGATTTTTTTTTCGAAGTGAGATGTGAAGAAAGTAGATGGTTAGTTGTGGTAGAAAATTATTATTTACAGTCATGAAAAATATTTTAGAAATTTAGAGGTAGAACATTTAAAATCGTAGTCATGGAAATAAAAATCAATGTTAAGAGAAATTAAGTAAAAAAACATCCGAGACATTTTGGAAGCAAAGCTAGTAATTTAAACCAAACAAACCAATGCCATGATATTTATCCCAATATAAAACTATATTCTGACATTAGTCATTGTTTTGTATCCCAGACCCCTGTTAGAAAAGAAACACCTGAATTCAGCATGTCCACATACTTTTGTCCATATAGTGTATGATAAACAAAACACCACATCTTGACCTGTTTCTTTTGTCTCTTCAGGGTCCTTAAGAAAACACCCAAGGTTCACCTACCGTCGAATGAAGAAATCCGTGAAAGCAAAGAAAGTCTGCTCATCGACATCGAGAAAAAGCTTCGGTTTAAGGATGATTCTCCACAGTATGTACATCAACAGGTACGAGGTATTTTCTGTCTGGATTAACTGTAGTACAAGGCCTTAACTAACCAGTGTTGTCGTAGTTAAACTAGTGGTTTAACTACCTTTTGCTAGCTTGGCATTGCTAGACTGAGGCTAGAACCTTTCTGGTCATTTTCGATTTCCAAGAGGAGATATCAATGGTTGCAGACAGAAAACACAATAGACACAATCTGATCGACTTGACAGGGTTTAATGTTAATGTTTTGGGTATGAAGTCTACTTTTCCAATATCAATTTTTGTCTTACTTCTGTACAGAAGTACGTTTATGGGGAGTTACTATGTTTGTGGGGTTAACAGACTTTTTTTAAGGAATTAAATGCACATTTGTAAATTCAAGACTTTTAATACTTTTTAAGACCCTGCGAGGACCCTGTCATATCAAACCCACCTCATGTCACATAAACAGATCTGTGTAAGAGTCCAAACAAGATGATGACAACAGTGGATTGGTCTCTTTTCCCTCATCAGTCCCACAAAAAATGATCCGTCTCATCCAGTTCTCGACGGTGTCACCCTTTTCTAAATAGTTCTGTTGTAGCCTGAAGCCAAACGCCACTAATGATGACACTCAACATGATCCACGAGACTCACTGTGTCTCAGCGTCTCCGAATACAAAGGATATTTCAGTCTCCATTTCATCTGGTATCACTGGGATCATGAATGTCAGTTTGTTAATATGTTTGTGTCATTAGTCATTTGTATCTAACTGTTTGTGTCAGTTAGATACAGTCAGTGAAAAACCCATTTCATTCCCAGACATTCATGCTTTTTCATTAATGTGTATTCATTAAAGCTGCAACTAACGATTACTTTAATCACTGATTAATTTTTCGACTGTTTTCTCAATTAATAGATGAGAGCTTTGTTCTAAATAAATTCTGAAAAAGTTGAAAAAATTACAAGTTTTTGGTTTCATCACAACCCAAAGATATTGACTTTCTGTCACAGAGCAGGAAAGAAACCAGAAAATATTCATATTGAAGAAGCTTTAAAAATGACATCGGTGATATATCGTTAGCCTCATAGCATTAAATGAATCAGCAGTGTTTAGAGAGTAAACTTACGCAGATATCATAATCAGGCCAAAAAGATGACATGGCAATTATGCTATGAGGTTAATGATATTACTGATTAAAAACAAGTGGATTATGTCTCCTCAGATCAACTTCACATTATTTTCTTCTGCTGATTAAAATAAAAAAACATATAAATATGAATTCACATTATTTTACTTTTTACTATTTTACTTATTTTAAGCACTTAAGTTAAATTAAAAAAATAATAAAGCAAAATAATAATAAATAGTAAAATGCACTGAAAATTAACAAATTAATGAACAAAATGGACAAATATGGATTTAAAAAAAACTAACAAGATAATCACCAAAATGCACAGAAAAGGAACAAAATAATCAATGAAATGAGAGAAAACCAAAGAAATAAAAAAGAAAATGAATCAACAAAATTAATAAATATGATAAGATGATTAAAAAAGTATCAAAATCAAAGAAAAGAACAAAATCAATAAAATTAACAAAAAATAACCAAATAAGCACTAAATTTGCATTAATGTATTCAGTGTCTCAAATCTTTAATAATGAAATAAAAACAAAAAGGTTAAAGCACTAAATAAGTTAAACAAAATACTAGAAAAATTAGCAAAACAATAAACACTAACAAAAATCAACAAACTAGTAAATCAACTACATTATGTACATGTACATAAATTTAAAATGATCATTGAAAATACACAGAAAGTTTAAAAAAGGAACAAAAACTAGCAAATTAATGAACAAAATGGAGAAATATGAACAAAAATACGATACACAACGCAGAAAATGAACAAAACACAGCTAAATTAACAGAAACAAAATTTTTTAACAAAATGGAAGAATAAAACTAAAAACAATCAGCAAAATGCACAGAAAAGGAACAAAATAATCAATGAAATAAGAGAACCAAGCAAATAAACAATATGAACAAAAACAAAAAATTAGTCAACAAAGTGAATAAATATGATAGCAAGATGATGAAAAAGTATCAAAATCAAAGAAATTAACCTAATAAACACTGAAATTTGTATCATTTTAGTCACAGTGCCTCAAATCTTTAATAATAAAATAATGGCGCTGAACTGAAAATGGTTCATTTATCAGGTTTAAATGTACAAATAATCAAATCAATCACATGATGCTCAACATGTGACTGATTGAATAGTCGAGTGGTGGATGAATGAAGTGGTGGTCGCAGCTCTAGTGTCACCATAACGTCATGAGCATGTCCATAATAACCACGAGTGTCTGAGACTGAACGTTGTCCATTCATCAGTGTTCATCTGTGTGTTTGTGTGTCTCCGTTGGTGTTCATCATCATCCCTATCCTCTCATAGAAGCTGAGTTATGAGGGGAAAACAGCGAGCAGACCCCTTGGACCAAACATTCCTGCTACTGTCATTAACTATGATGAGGTACAAGCACCGCTTTGCTCGAGGCTGTATGGGTTAGAATGTTTCAGGCCCACACGAAGGAACCTGGGTACTCTCCTTGACTTATCTCATTACCATGGTTACGTGATACGTCTAATCACGCCTTTAAAGCTTCTGTTAACTAATATGTAACCTGCACGAATAATCTGAGAACACATTCAGGGTGTCAGTTGGTTAAATAATGCACTTTAAATGTAACTATCCCATAGTTTCCACCTACTGAAGCTTGCAGCCCCTTTTCACCCTACTTTCCGTCCAGTTAAACCTACATATTTTCTTTATATTTCGCATAATTTTCTTGCCTTTCACCTACTCCAGGGGTGTCAAATATGTGGCCCGCAAGCCAAAACTAATGTGCAAAGTGCAAAAATTACACTGAACATATTAACAGTTAAGGGTTGATCTCATTTTAGTTCAGGTTCCACATACAGACCAATGTGATCAAGTAAAATAAGAGCATAATAACCTATAAATAATGACTCAAAATATTCTTGGTTTAATGTGAAAAAAATTATATTACATTATGCCTATAAATAATGACAACTCCAAATTTTTCTTTGTTTTAGTGCAAATAAATGTTGTTTGTTGTTTATTTCGCACATCAACATTTAAAAACAAAACAAAAAAAAACATATATATATATATATATATATATATATATATATATTCAAAAAGGAGCGGGATGATGTTCAAGTTACATATTCCCGCCCCCTTACCCTATCTTTTTTACTGACAATAAATTCCCACGTCATCTCCCCAAAATAACTTAACAAATCTTATACATATCAAAATAAATTAAAAAGTTAACTCTGTCCATTTCATAACAGAATTACACATCAAAAATAAACCCAAATATCATTAAATTACGAAAATATTTACACAAATTATCCTCTAACAATAAAATGTGAATAACCTGAATAAACAAGAACAACCTGAAATGTCTAAAGAAAATTAAGTGTAATTTTAACAACATTCTGCCTGTTAAATGTTTTGTGCCTTTGTAGAGCTGATCCATAATGCACATGTAGAAATAAGTTGAATATTGTTAAAATTACACTTATTTCTCTTAAGAAATTTCAGTTTTTCAGGTTATTCACGCCTTTTGTTAATGCAAACATGTTCATAATTTAATGGGGTTTTTTGCACTAAAACAAAGAAAAATTTGGAGTTGTCATTATTTATAGGCTATTATTTTACTGGTCCAGCCCAGCTGAACTGAAAGACAATGTGACACCCCTGACCGACTCCATTCAGTTAAATATTATGAAGAAGGTGTTTAAATGTACACGAGGTTTGTTTAACACTGCAGTTCACTGTTACTGTTCATCTTTCTGTTCTCTGTTTTGCCCTCAGCCTTATTTTGTCCACTGTTATTCAAACTCGAGGCCTCTGCATGATCTTCTCCGTCCAGTGGCATTAAGTGAACGTCAGCACTCGTCTTGAACTTTGTTTTACAGACGTCACTTTAATGTCTCTGTTGGGCAGAAGGTGCACGTTGTATCGCGGTCGAGAGTCTTGAGTTTCGAGCTTATCTCTGTTTTTTAAAGCTTCTATGAGCGACGTGTGCATGTCCTTCTGGGTCCAGCCCAACGCTGACGCTCCGTAATGAACCCAGTGGTTTCCCTCCTCCAGGAGTACAAAGTGTCCAGCTTTGAGCAGAGACTAATGAGCGAGATCGAGTTCCGTTTGGAGCGAACGCCAGTGGAGGAGTCGGACGACGAGGTGCAGCATGACGACATCCCCACGGGGAAATGCATCGCACCCATATTTGACAAGAAGCTAAAGAACTTCAGAGCCATGGAAGGAGTTCCTGTCACCTTCTCATGCAAAGTCGTGGGGATCCCTATTCCAAAGGTCAGAGGTCAACAGCACTGGAGTTAAAGCTGTTTCAGCAGCTCTTACCTTCTACTCCACTACATCTATGTGCAATAAGTCGAGCAATATTCCTCTGTTCTTACTATGACAATGCAATATTTATTCAGATACAAATGCAGTATTTTTTATAGACTTTCATAGATATTCACATGGTTAATATTGCTAATATTCATAGATATACATACTGTTAATATTGTAAACGGTGTCTTTTCATATTTTATGTCTATTTTTATTTTATTCTACTTTTAGTTCTATTCTTATTTTACTTTTCTTGAATTTTTTTATTCTATTTTCTTATCTTATTTTTAGATTTTGTAATTTTATATTTGCTCTATGTCAGCCCTGCGATGAACTGGCGACTTGTCCAGGGTGTACCCTGCCTTCGCCCTTAAGTAGCTGGGATAGGCTCCAAGCGACCCCCGTGACCCTAGTGAGGATAAAGCGGGTTCAGATAATGAATGAATGAATGAATATATTTGCTTTATTCTTATTTTCTTACATATTGTTTTTTTATTCATATTAACCTATCTCAGAGGCAAATATTATAGTTTTTACTCCACTACAACTGTTGGACAGCTTCAGTTTTCCTATCACTTTTAGATTATGGTGATGGTCTACAGTTATCAGTCTGCTTTAAGATTAATATTACTCAACATTGTGTGAATTGGTTTGGTGGCCCTCTCTCTCTCTTTAAGACCTGATAGACGCTCTATTTTATTTATTTATAAAGCCCTTATTCGTCTTTCTGTATATATCACTACATTATTTTTGTAATAAGGGCACATTCAAATTATTTCATTATGTCATATGTCCCACCTGTTTTCACTGAACGTGGAAAATCTCGTTTCACTCTGTGCAGCAACTCACATTTTTAGTGTCATTATATAATTTTACTATAACTGTTTGTGTTTTAGTTAATGATTTTTAAATTGATTTTTATTGTTTTCTTGCTTTATAATAACAGTGTTGTTATTTTCTCTCACGTCTTTGTGTGTTTCTGCTCAGGTTTACTGGTTCAAAGATGGAAAACAGATTCTGAGGAAGAATATCCACTATAAAAGGATCAGAGAGGGGGATGGGACATGTGCTTTACACATCGAATCTGTGACCAATGACGATGACGGAAACTACACCATCATGGCGGCTAACCCTCAGGTAAAACTTAAAACCTACATGAAAACCCCAAATGAAATGAAAACAATAAAAACTCAACTAGCAGAACTACTACTGGACAAACCTTTATCGAGTTTGTTCTGTGCTGAGGTGTCACAGTATCTAAAACTTCAATAGAAGAACATAATATAATACTAGGGTACAAGAGTCCATATGACAACAACAGAGTGAAATAAGACATGTCTAAATGTGATTTTCTTTTTGATACCTTCAGGGTCGAATCAGCTGCTCGGGTCATCTGATTGTCCAGACAGGTCCTCCTCGCAACCGAATGACACCAATTCACCCCCAGAGGTGAGACCAGTTTCACTGAAGGATCAGGAACTGTTTTCTATTCACCTACAGAGTCAGAGATTTAAGGTTTTGTTTACTGTTTATTGTTGTATCGTTTCTCCTCTACATGTAATTCTGAAATCATGTGCACGAAAGAGTTTTATGATCTTACTATTTATTTCTTTTTATATTGTGTTACGTTTCAGTTTAGTTTCACATGTTTACTCGTTTAACTTAAGTTTTAATAAACTTCAGCGTTAATTTTAGTCTTTTCTGTAATATGCAATCAGATAAAAACAAAACCTGTGGTTAAAACAATTCTTTCTTAAGCTATGAAAGATGTGAATCAGTCAGTCTTTTTTTGTCATTGACCAGAAAAAAAAACAAGTGTACACAGCAATGACAACATTATGTAACATATACGTGAATATGGCACAAATATGCGAATAGTTCTCAGAAAAGATAGAACGTTGATGTCAAATAAACCCAAGAAACAAGAGGAGGATTAGAACTAAAAACACCTTTCTGCACAAATTAACTCCAGTTTCAGATATGTAAATTAAGCTAATCTGTTTTTCCACTTCTAGTTTTCATCATGTTGTTAATTCTTGTCCACATTATTAACCTCAGCATGTATCTGTGTGTCATAACACACTTTTCTCACCTCTTCTCAGGGTACGAGCTCGTATACAGGAAGTTGAGAACGAACAAACACAAGAGCGTTTCTTTCGGCCTCACTTCCTCCAGGCTCCAGGAGACATGATGGCTCACGAGGGGAAACTCTGCAGACTAGACTGTAAGGTAGGAAGCATTAAAGGAGGGTGAGAAATGTGACTGGGCTCAATATGATTAACTCTTTAAGTGCCAGACAGTTAAGGGGCTAATAAGCCTTAAAAGTGCCACAGAATTTGGCCGTTTTTCAGTATTTCGCGTCGTTTTTATAATATTTGAAGAATCCTGCAGGAAACCGCTCGGTAACATCCGACCGATTGCTGATTAGATCCAAAACGCACCGGACGCAGCCAATTCATTATTGATCATAATTTGCATAATTTATAATAATAATAATAATAATAATAATCTTTATTTATATAGCACTTTTCATACATTAAAAACTGTAGCACAAAGTGCTTTACATATCAGTTTAAAAATCAGTACCGCCCCCCACCCACACACCGGCACGCACACACACACACACACGCACACACACACACACACACACACACACACACACACACACGCAAACCCACAAGCTCACACATACTTAAGAAGACTGACTGAGCACGGGTAGACCAGAACAAAAATGTACAAGTAAAAGTAAAACATCAATTTAGGAGGCGCTGTCTCAGGGAGCCATCCTCACCAGGAGGCAGCCGCCGACCCCGGCGACCAGGCACCAGCAACACAGCCCCGCATCCCAACTAGTGGGAGAGGGCCAACTGGGACCCCCACCCACCAGAAAGGAGCGGACCCCAGTGAGAGAAGGCGCCACAGCCCCCGGAGTCCACAGCCGCCCCCCGGCATGGAGGGCTCCCTCTGATGAAACACCGGAGAATAAGAAACATTAAAAAGATATAAAAATATTATTCGGTCGCGTGACCTCAAATTCCCGTCTGATTGGTCTCAAAAGGGGGACACAGAAAGAACGTCATCGAAATGTGAGAAAGAAATGGGGGTGGATGGTTTGTTTGTACACAAATGTGGCGTGTTCTCCAAAGCCGATCTGATCGGCCCGTGGCACTTTACAGGTTGTTTTCGTAAAGCCGATTTAAACGGCCCATGGCACTGAAAGAGTTAATCAGGATACTGCAATTTTCACAATACTATCAAATCATTGTGTCCTTGAAAATTCAATGCTGGTTTTTGGGACTGAATAAAGTTGAAGGAACCATAGTTATTTGTATGTTGACCGTAAAAGTAAAAAAAAAAAGTTGAAGCTGAAGTTAGAGATGAAACAAGTTAAAAAGGATGTAAAAGACACAAGAAAACAAGAAGAACATAAAAAAACAAAGCAAGATGGAAAAAGATACAAGATGTAAAAGATGCAACAAGACAGAGTATGTAAAAGGTACATTAATTAGAATTATCAATAATAGTGAATATTACATAGAAGACAAAATAAGACAAAAATGATGCAACAAGATGAAAAGATGTTACAAGACAAGAATGACAAAGAAGATGCAACAGGAAGAAAATGTAAAAGATGCAAAAAAACAGTTGCAACAAAACCAAAACTGATGTAGAAGACACAAGATGAAAACAATGCGAAAGAGAACAGAAAAAATGAAACAAGATGAAAACTTGAAACAAGACACAAAAGATGCAACAAGATAAAAATGATATAAAAGACAAAGCAAGATGAAAGTGATGTACAAGAACCAATAAGACAAGAAAAACTGAAAAGATCCAACAAGACCTAGAATGATGTAGAAGACACAAGATGAAAGCAATGTGAAAGACAGAAAAAACAAGATGAAAACTTGGAACAAAATGAAAAGATGCTACACAACAAAAATGATAAGACAAAGTAAGACGAAAATGATGTAAAAGAAACAATAATACAAGAAAAACTGAACACAAAACAAGATAAAACAAAACATTACAGGCCTAGAATGATGCAAAAGACAAAATTAAAAAGATGCAACAAGACAAAAATGATATAAAAGACAAATCACAATGAAAACAATGAAAAAGAGACAGTGCCACTAGAAAAACTGAAAAAACAAAACAAGACTTGCATAAAAAAATGGAACAAGATGGAAAACATGTGAAAGACAAAACCAAACAATGTAAATACATAGTTCAGTTAAAGTCTTCCAGTCCTTCCAGAAGCTTCTCTAGACTAAATGAGGCCTTCCTTTGCGGTGCAGGTGAGCGGTCTGCCCAGCCCAGAGCTCATGTGGTTGGTGAACGGGAGGCCCATCTATCCTGACATTTACCATAAGATGTTGGTGCGGGAGAACGGCATCCATTCGCTGGTCATCGACCCTCTGACACAGAACGACGCTGGAACGTACACCTGCATCGCAAGCAACAAGGCCGGACAGAGCTCCTTCAGTCTGGAGCTGAAGGTTGTAGGTAAGAACCGGATGAGTTTAGCCTTTTACCATCTGCTCTGAGATGAAGATTAATGAGTGTCATCCACTGTAGAGAAGGAGATGAAGCATCCTCCTCAGTTTGTGGAGAAGCTGCAGAACATGGGGATCCCTGAAGGAACGCCGGTCCGGATGGAGTGTCGGGTGCTGGGGATGCCTCCGCCGCTCATCTTCTGGAAGAAAGACAACGACACCATTCCTAGAACCAAGGACAGAATCAGGTTAGAACCAGAACACACCTGTCTGTGGAAAACTGTGAGAGTTGAGATTTTGGATTTATTTTACTGCTGCATTCATGTGTTTCATCTTCGACACTTTTACCTGCAGTGTAAACGTAGCCATAGTGCAGAATCAGGTTCTTACAATTTATTGGTGATGGGCAAGTGGTGGGCTCAACATGTGCATTAAAGCTAGATTAGACAGAACTTTATACATCCCTTGAGCAGAACCCTCAGGAATTTAAGGATCCAGTAGCCGCATAACAACAAATGTACACATATAAGAAAATAGTAGTAACTAGAAGCACTCTGAGAGCGCAGACTTCCGCCAAGGCTGATCAGTGGCCCCCCCCGTGGGCACCCCCGATCACCACCAAAATTTAATCATTTCTTCCTTATCCCATTTCCAACAAACCCTGAAAATTTCATCCAAATCTGTCCATAACTTTTTGAGTTATATTGCACACTAACGGACAGACAGACAAACAAACAAACAAACCCTGGCAAAAACATAACCTCCTTGGCGGAGGTAACAAAAACTATAAAAACAGTACTGAAAAAACAGGCAATTGGACATTAGGAAGTACTAGTAGAAATAATAAATAAAATAGCAATAAAGTAATAAAAATAATAGATCACAATAAATAAGTAATTATGTTATAATATGCACAATATGTAAATATGTATCATTTAATAATCACACAAAAAGTATAAAAAAGGTAACAGTAATAGTATGATTATAAGTATGCAAGTAATATTATTTGTAGTAGTAGTAGTAATAATAATAATAAGCAATAAGAAACAGAAACTGACAACAAACATTGCATGTTGGACATAATAAATATAATAAGACTAGAATTTTAGACTAATGTCAGATTATCATGTGTACTGGAGTATTTTTCTGTATTAGTTCTGTAACTTGATTAAATGTTCTGAATCCTTCCTCCACTAATGTTTAATTTTTCTTTCCCAGTATGCACCAGGACGCCACAGGATACGTGTGTCTCCTGATCCAACCAACAACAAAAGACGATGCTGGATGGTACACGGTGTCAGCGAAAAACGAGGCTGGCATCGTCTCCTGCACCTGCAGACTCGATATCTATGGTAAAGGATCTGAAAACCCTGTCAACTGTCAGCTTCAACAGGATAAAAGCTGTGATAAGAATATTAGTACAGTGTCAGTTACATGGACTTCTTGAATTATGCTGTAGCCATGACATGTCCCATTATTTTAATGTGGGGATTTTTTTCCCTCAGTGAGATGTGAAGAAAATAGATGGTTAGTTGTGGTAGAAAATTATGATTTACAGTCATATTTTAGAAATTAAGAGGTAGAGCATTTAAAATCATGGTCATGGATAAAAAAACTGACCAAAATCAATGTTAAGAGAAATTAAGTAAAAACACCTTTTATGGACAAAAGTATGTGGACATGTTGAATTCAGGTGTTTCTTTTCTGGGATACAAAACAATAACGACAAACGTTATAATATAGTTCTATATTGGGATAAATATCATTGCATTGGTTAGTTTGGTTTAAATTCCAAAATGCCTCAGAGATCTTGTATTGTACACTCATCTTGTACTTGTCTGTGTTTAAGTGTTTTTTATATATATATATATATATATATATATATATATATATATGTAATATTTTTTTTGTTTATTTATTTTTTTTTAATTGCATGTTGATTTATACTCTTGTGCTACTTTTTAGGGGACAATTCAACATCTGTCCAGGGACTACAGATGAAAATTAGTCATTAGACTGACTCTGGTGCATTTAATGAACCAAATTAAAAAAAACAAAACAAAATCAAAAATAGATGTTTTTTAATTAATTTCTCTCAACATTAATTTTTTTTTTTTTTTTTTTTTTTTTTAAATCAATGACTATGATTTATATTTTTATATTATAAACTATATGGACAAAAATATTGGGACACATCATGTCTACAGCTGTAAGATGTTCTGTTCATGATGATTTGAGATAAAAACATCAATATTTCCTTAAAGTAAAAACCATGAGGCATTTTGGAAGCTAAGGTAACAATTTAAACCAAACTATAGCTGTAGACATGATGCGTCCCAATATTTATGTCCATATAGTTTATAAACATCAATATTTCCTCAAGGTTTAATGGGAGATTTTTCTTCCTCAGTGAGATGTGAAGGATGTAGATGGTTAGTTGTGGTAGAAAATTATTATTTACAGTCAGAGCATGAAAAATATTTCAGAAATTTAAAGGAAGAACATTTTAAATCATAGTCATGGATTAAAAAAAAAAACAATCAATGTTGAAAGAAATTAAGAAAGAACCATCTCTGAGGCATTTTGGAAGCAAATAACTATTTAAACTAAACTAACAAATGCAATAATATTTATCCCAATATAAAACTATATTCTGACATTAGTTTTGTATCCCAGACCCGTAGAAAAGAAACACCTGAATTCAACGTGTCCACATACTTTTGTCCATATAGTGTATCTGTAAATGTTCTACACTCTATTATCTTTGAGCTGGTTCTTACTCTTTCAGTGTTTCTCTAAAATCTTTGAACTTAGTTTCTCCAGATTGAAGAGCCTCCTCAACATCAGATATTTTTTGACATAAACACCTGTCCACATACTTTTGTCCATATAGCATATATTATTTTATAAGCGGTTTCCAGTATCCTGTAGCTCTATTGTGCCGTGAATATTAATCATCTTTATTTACTGTACCTCCAGCACAGTGGCATCAGAACATCCCCGCCCCCATGAAGAAGACTCCACGCACAGGAAGCCGCTACGCTGCTCTGACAGGACAAGGACTGGACATCAAGTCGGCGTTCCCTACGTCAGAGAACAGCCCCATCCTGTTCGCCAGCTCACCCCCCGAGGCCACGCTGGAGAGCGAGGAGCTGTAACGGCAGAGCAGATTGTCATGACGTTTGTGTGATGCGCTTGAAGTTAAACACTCAGAGACGACGGCGATGGGTTAATGTGTCACCTGCTAGACGCCAACGCTATCAGCACTAATAGAGGGTTAGCCACCATTCCTATATACTCGAGTTTCACTACAGGAAAATGACAGATTTGCGAAGTCTTAGCTCATGAGCCATCAGAGGAAGCACTTTGTGATCTCTGACAGGTTTTTCTACAGGTTTTAGATACAATGTTAAGGTTGTTGAGAATAATTGTTTAACTTCAAATCTACTCTTATGGTGATTATTTTAACATATTAACCTGCTGGTAGCGATAGGTTCTATTAATGTTTATATGAAAAGTAGAGTTAAGTTATTGTTCATGAATTACCACATAGTTTACAGGAGATGGACGAGCGCTTTCTCCTACATCTGACTATTATTTTGTCAAGTCCATCACTGGTTCACCATTTTGCACCGTTTTTCATGTATGCGAGTGAAAAGGTTGATTGCTCCGAACGTCTCATTGTGGTTTGAAACACTGACACAGTTTCTTTACTGTATTCGCTTCAGGTGATTTAACGTTTTCATGTTTGTATTGGAGATATTTCTCCTCAGGATGTTTTATCAGTGAAATGAGGCCAATTAGATTATCAGCTCTGTCAAAGGAGTTTATTTGTCCCATGAGGTTGATTGTTCAGACTTGAAGATAAATCTACAGAAATTTGATGAAAACTGAATAAAAGATAAAGTTTGAAAGCACATATTCAGCTAATGTAAAATTGCACATTGTAAAATAGTTTTGTCCTTCTCAGAATAAAGTTATATTTATTCATTTATTGAGTTTTGTGAAATTATTTTGATTCTGCATCAACTGCATTAAATTGAGTCATTTTATATCAAATCACCCATGTTTATTTTGCTAATTTGGTGATTATATTAGGTCATATTTGATTTTTTTGTCCAGTTTCTGTTCAATATTATCTAGTTTGATTTCTTCATTTTTTTACCATTTTGTTGATTATGGTTTGGTTTTTTTTGTTCAATTATTTTCCTAATTTTTTTGTTCCTTTTGTGTATTATTTTGTTCATTTTCTGCAAGTTTTTTGTTTATTTTTGATCATTTTAGCCTTAATTTGATCATTTCATTAATCTATTGTGCATTACTTTCATTTTGATATGACTTTCGAGATATTTCCTGAATTCTTTCTTCGCCTGTGACATAAGCTGAAAATGTTCAGGTTGTCATTAAACAACACATTTGAGGATGTCATCTTGTTTGCAACTTTTCACCATTTTCTGACAAAAAACGTCTATAAGTGACAAAATACTCAGCTTATTCATCAACAGCTAGTCATCAAGCCCTGTCATTTTTTTCCCAAAGATATCTGATAGTCTGACCTGGGAAATTTTTCTGAAACTGGGTGATTTAATATGGAATGACTGCTCTTTTTCAGATAATGGTGGAGTTTAATTTTCTTCCTCTGGTTTTGCATGTAAATGATGTTGTTGTTAATGAGAGCTTGTTTTGCCTGTAGTGTGATGACGACCGATTAGCTTAAACTGATGCCAAACTCACAGCAAATAGGAGAGCTCCGAAGCCAATTAAGCATCGCTAATCAGTCCAATTAAAGGGAAAAGAGTTCAAATAGGCAGAAAATTACATTCACCTCATGTGACCTAATTAGACTCTGAGCCTCATCTGACCAGCTGCCAAGACGACTTGTTCACTGGCTGCTTGGTGGGTGTCACTAAACAGCCAGATACACAATAATACGACTATCTCCAGTGTTATTTCAACTGATGAGAGAAGAACCTTAATAAACAAATAATATCACCATCATTACTCCCTGAAAATCTAGAATTTACTGCACGGTTCCTACAAGTTAAATTTAAGACTTTTTAAGACTACTTAAAACAGAATTTAATGCCTATTTCAGGGCCATACTGGCAAAAATTTGCAACTCCTACAATTTGGGAAAATGTTTTTATTTACTCCAATGCCTTGATTCCCACCACTCAGAGTCATTTCTCACCTGGGGGTACAAAGTTAGTAATAATTGGTTCCTAATTGTAATATAAATTGTTGGATTGGAACGGGTGAAACTGAGTCAACTGATGTTACTTTCTTTGCAGCTTGGAGACATTTAACAGACATATTAAAACATAACAGAGCCAACAAGTTTATGGAAACATAACTTAAGACCTACCACATCAAATTTAATACCCTTTAAAGACTTTTTTAAGGTATTAAATACAGACTTGTAAGACTTTTTAAGACACAGCATGAACCCTGTTATTGTGTTTTTTAATCCTATTGTATCAATCTGGAATATTCAGGGAAGTCTACAAATTCAGTGTAGTTCAGCTGAAGTCAGAATTTTACATTTTTATCCCTGAAAAATGTAATAGAGCAAAGATGCTACCCACTGTCACTTTGTTTACAGAACAGAACCAGAAAATCATTCAATACTTTTAAGCCAAACAATTTTACAATTTTAAGTGGTGCTTTTTGTTGTTTTGCACAAGGGGGCGTTATATTAAACATGTTTTGTTGAATACGTTGGAAACTGTATGTTGACCAAATTGCTCCAAATTCTTGAGTTGTACCTCAATAATCAGGCATTTAACAACATGACACATCCTCACCTCACTATGTGCATGAAAGGGAGACCACACTTCCTTCAAGATGGCGCATCAAATCGATTTCTGGGTCACCGCTGAACATGAAGAAGTCGAGGAGATGAGCTGGAAAAATAATTGAGAAAAGGTGATGATCTTGTACATCTAGGACTCTTTCCACATTTAACCCTCCAGTATCCGGTCCAGAGACATCCTTCATAACCAAAGCATGTAATCTGCTCAGTGCTGTAGTGACGCCAAAATATTTTTCGTACAGTTTATTTTAACTTTTTAAAAAATTTTATCAACTTGAGCCATAAACAAATCAAATACTCAATAACTGTCAAAATTATTAACCCTTTAAATGCCACGTTTGTAATGTAAACAAGCCATATTTTGTATGCCAAATTTTTTTTTTTCAATCTACTACATAAAAATTTGATTACTTATTTTTTTATTTTTTCATCCTGGCATATGTCAATGACTAACATCAACATCGGTTAATATACATTATTACTTTTTTGTGCTAGGTCAAATGTTAAATGCTAAAATGTGTCAATGTGCATTTTTTACTCACTTGGTAGAAGGGTGTTTAGGAATTTAACATTATTTACAACGTGCTGATTTTAGTGGATGGGTCAGAATTTTAAAAATGATGCAAAATGAACAACGTTTGAATTCTGACCTGAAACAAATTGTGAAAAATACTATGCATGCATAATATGCTCACCCTGCTACTGGAAGGTTAATTAGCTCTGTTCCAGTGCTGGAGGTCCGTCTCCCATCATCCGCTGGTGTTCTGGAAAAGAGGGGAAGTCCTTTAAGTAAATCACACGTTTCAGATGATGAACACAGGATGTAGCGACAGTGCATTTCCAACATAGTCTTGGGAGAAAAGTTGTTTGGAAAATGTGCACATAAGAAAGCACAGTGGTGATAAAATGGCTACCGACAAAAGATGAACCTAGAAAAGATGTCTTTTTTTTTTAACTTGTGCAATTTATATTTGCATCTTACAGTTTGTTGTTCTTTCACATTATAGTGCGGACAACTTTAGGCTCATCAGTCAATTCTCAATTTTTCACCTCAATTGCTCAATTTTTCCAACCAGAAAGTAATCTTGGTTCACCATCTAAAAGGATCTCTGTTCTCTAAAATGGACATTGATGAGCTGTGACCAAGGACCCACAGGTAGAAGTCATTTCAGTGATTAGACCCCCGATGTGAAATGAATTAATTTTTAAGATGATTAAATGTAGAGACAAACCAGTTTGTGTTAAATAAACAAATATATCACCCACTGAAACACTCTGCTGTGTTTTGAATTAAAGGTTAATGTTTATATGAAAATATCTGCCAGATCATAAAATACTGCAGTTAATATCTCATGTTCAGTGTAAAAATAGTTTTTGGATGGATTTTGGAGTAATTACAAGACAATGACAAAGGCTTTGGGTGCAAAAAAACAAAAGAAAAAGAAAAGCTAAAAGATGAAAAAACTTGAAAACAAGCCCAAATATCTAAAAAAGGTTTTGATTTTGTCATCTTGTGTGGATAGTTGTGGACAGATTATAGTGTGATTTCTTCAACTTTCACTCATGATCTACTCAGACTGAAATAACAACATGGTGATCTAATGAGACTTTTACACTTTGACCTTCATAGAAATGAAACATATGATTCAACCTTTGACCTCCACAAGGAGAAGAGGAGCTGTTTTCACCGAGTCTGGACAGAACACTCATTTTCTCCTGCCTCCTAACCCTAACCCTGACCCTCCTCCTCTGTCCTATCGCCTCCTCTCTCCTCTTCCTATCTCTTCCTCCCTTTCTTTTTCTCTCCTCCCCTATTCCTGTCCCCTCTTCTCTTCTCCTTGTCTCCTTCTCTCCCTGTCTCCTCCTCTCTTCTTCTCTCCTATTACTGTCCCCTCTTCTCCTCTTTCTTTCTGCTTCTCTCCCAGTCTCCTCCTCTCTCCTCCTCTCCTGTTCCTTGCCCCTCTTCTCTTCTCCTTTCTTTTACCTCTTCCTGTCTCCTTCTCTCTTCTCTCCCTATCTCTTCCTTCCTTTCTTCTTCTCTCCTCTTCCTATCTCCTTCTCTTTCTTCTTCTCTCCTTCTCTTTCTTCTTCTCTCCTCTCCTATTCCTGTCCCCTCTTCTTTCTTTCTGCTTCTCTCCCTGTCTCCTTCTCTTTCTTCTTCTCTCCTCCTCCTGTCCCCTCTTCTCCTCTCTCTTCTTTCTCCTCCTCTTCCTGTCTCCTTCTCTCTCTATCTCCTCGCTTTCTTCTTCTTCTCTCCTCTTCTCTGTGACATATGGTTTTTGACAGAGTGCAGGGCAGCCTCCGGTTGTCGGAGCAGCCAATCAGGCCAAGGTCTGCGGAGGACGACCGGCGAAGGGCCACGTCTGAGAGCAGACCCTCAGACAAGACAAGCAGCAGCTGGCCAACTACATCAATCTGTAATCAATGAACCAAATGGTAGATGGGATTATATGCCTAATTGCACAGCTAACCAGTCCATCCCAAAACGACCAGACAGCATCAGCTTGTGTCCATGACCCAGTACCAGAGAGAGGCATTATTCTGTCCTCTGATGGTGATTAATCATTCATAACCTGCCTCTACAGCCAAGCCTCCAGTTTGTCAATACAGAGCGATGGAGCTACGAGTCCACCTGACAAAAGACGGAGAAGAAGAAGAAGAAGAAAACTGTTTAACAAAACGTTCAACACACTGGTCGTTTTCTACACCTTATAACACATATAAATATCATTTCAGACACTAAAATACAGGCCATTAAAAGATGTGATGAAAAAGTGGAAAATTTTAGTAGTTTTTGGCATTGTTGTCATTATCATGATATGTAGTTTTCATTTGTCTTTAGGGTCTTTACATTCTCAGGTTAAAACACTTACAAAATGTTTCAGCATTTGATTGTTTTCCATCATTTTACTCATGAACATTTTGATGCCAAAAAAATAGCCTTTAAAACACTTTGATTGGTCCAACTCAAGGTTTCTGACACATTTTGCTGTTTGATAAGTTGAAAATCCTGAGTTAAAACCCACAAAGACATGTCTTTTTACAATAAGGAGAAGAGAACCAAGAACTGAAAAAAAAAACAATAGTAACATATTTAAACACATGAACAGGAGTCACCAAAATATGTGACATACACAGTAAATATGGATAAAATGAAGCGAGAAATTATCAAAATGTTCAAAAAGCCCAAATAAATAATGAAAAAATTTGCTACAACTGGAAGGAATTCTTAAGACAGACATAAGAAATAAACTTTTTATGGATAAACTTGCACTTTTTACACTAAAGCAACGATTATTAAAATTATTTTAAAATATTTTTCATCATAAATATGCATCACACATAGTGCTACAATTAAATAACACAATTATTTATTTTTTTCCAATGAAAACATAGAATCTTTTCCAGAAATATTTTTCATCTGTACTGTCGTCATCAGCTTCATTTATGTTTACAATTTTTGAGGGTTTTATTTTCTTTTTAAAGGTTAAAACACTTTATTTCTATAAAAATAAACTCCACTTTAAAGCTTGAGAAACATTCTATTCTATTTATATGACTGAAGAGTTTTGATGATGTGGTTTTAATTTAATAAATAAATGACTTGTGTTACAATTTATTATCTAATTTGTAAAATAAATATGAAACCAATTGTTCATAAATCCATTTGTTTAGTTTTTTTTGTAATATAGCACATTTCATCCACACAAATGCAATGAATGCGAATCATACAAAGAATATGATGTAGTTTGATATTTAATTAATCTTTGCTAATGATCCAGAGGAAATAAAACCAAAGTGGCTAATATACAACAGACAGAACCATAGTGTAGTTACATAACAGAGCAGGAAACGTCCTTTCACTGCAGTAAAGGCTCTTATAGTGATAATAACCATAATCTGAGATTAGCCTGAGGCAGCAGAAGTGTAAGTGTGGTCTGAAGCGCAGGGATTTGGATTATGGCTCTCGACAATATGGACCAAGATGGTGAGCAGATTAAAGCCCATCTGAGGTTCACATTCACTTTGTGTAAAGGTAGGACATAAAAACGCCAGAGTTCTGCTCTGAAAGCTCATTAATGTGAGTCAGTTTGTGACTCACAGTATGTGGGATGCATTAATACTGGGCTCCACATGCGACATTAATAATTGATCTGTGAAGTGGCCCGAGAAAAACGAGACAGACTGAATAATTTGTCTGTCTGTCCTTTCCATCTGCTGCCACTGAATCTGGAGACGCACGACATCGACAATAAATACGTAGAAACTGAAAAACGAGTCAAACGAGCTGAACGATTGATCGATTAGTCGACCGCCATATGGATAAGTGATCAGATTCAGATCAGCACCTTATTTTGAACATTTTTTTGTTCATCTTTGTTAAATTTAATTCTTTTTTTCTTTATTTTGTTCCTTGTTTTTGTAATTATTTTTCAGTATCAATAATTAATTTTTTTGTCTTATTAATATATTATTGGCTTTTTTGTTAATTTTGTTGATCACTTTGTTATTTTTCTTTTTCTCATTTTAATTACAATCAAAATGAAAAAATAAGTACGCGAGTCCTTGTTCAACATTTTCATCCTTATTTTAAATAGAAAATGCTGAGTAAAGTAGATCTCAGGATATAAAATGCAGTTTGTTTCTGATCAGTGATATATAATTAATTTCATTTTTCTTCTTTCTTCCTCTTTTCTTTTTTCCTCCTTTGGAACAGTAAATTAATATCTTTGGATGATGATTAAGATGTTGTATTGATCATCATTTTCTGACATTTTATGAACAAAACAAATTGAGGAAGTAATAAACATTAATCAGATTAATCAACCTTGAAAGTAACTGTTAATTGGTGTTAAGTTACTACTGGATTTTTATTATTATTAATATTATTAATATTATATTGTGAAATATATAATGATAACAACTTACACATAGCCACTATTTTTTCCTCCACTGCCTTTCAGAAAGTGATTTTTTTCAGGATGAGGAATCTATTGTGATTTGGTATTAATTATACTTTACATGAACACAAGCAACAGGAAAAACACTAGGATGATCTAAAACACCTACATACATCTGTTCACACTGAAAAATATAACGTCATTGATTATGTTGTTGAATTTTTTGTTTTTCCATCTGGGCGTTTTGTTCCTCTAGTTTTTGTTTATTTTGCATAGTCGTCATTTTTAAAACTGAACCACAAATAAACTGTACATTTCTCTGAATCATATGATGCATGTACTGACTTGAATAAGTTGAAAACTGGCAAAAACATACAACTGTCCAGAATGTTCTATTCTGTGCCAACTTTTAAGGTCTGACTCAAAATAAAATAATAATAGATCCTATAATTTGCCTGAATATAAAAATACATTTTTGGGAATATTAGCTTATCAATGAAGACTATATTTGCATCAACATCAGTCTTAATGCATGACAATAAATACAATAACCTAAGTGATTGTTAATATTTTGTGGAAAAATATTGAATCTTGTCTCTAAAAGTTAAGTTTGCAATAATAATTCTGTTTGGAATAAAGTAAAAATCAATAATAGCAGAAAAAAAATTATGATAAATACTATAATTTCAGTGATTTATCCATATAAATCGAGGTGACTATTTCCTTTTGTGTCAAAAATGTTTTTGCATTAAAAATGTGTTTGTGCCAAAATGCTAGTTTAATTTTTTAATGTTTTTTTGATGAGAGTGATTTTCCTCATAAAATTAAGGAAGTCTAACATTTTGTGAAAAAAATGTAAAATATTTTCCATAGGTGGTTTATTTTCACTAACAATCAATGGTTTAATCTTTAACCGTATGACAATAAATACTATAAGTTTTGTGTTTTTTCGATGTGCATTGATGTGACTGGTTCTTTTTGTGCAGAACCCATATTAGCTGCTGCATAAAGTTTGTTTTCTCCACAGGCTGCATCAGCTGTGCTGAGTTGAGCTACCAGATGGTTGGTCTTTTGGTGTTTGTGACACATGGCAGTGAGTGAAGCCACCGATCGCCCACCCCCAACATAATTGGAATTTCATTAAGGTCTTGTTTGTGTGTATGTTGAAAGTGGGTGTGTGTGTGTTTCTCTGTGATGAGGATGAGGATGAGGGGGAGAGGGTGAAGACTCCACCTGCTGCCACCTGTTCATCTGCTGCATCTTATAAAAGCTGCTCCTTAGTGTCTGCAGGATCACTCAAAACCTTCTGACGGTCTGGACCAGTCCGCTGTGGGGTTTCAGGTCCACTATCTGGTCTCAGATCTCCTCTCAGGTCCACTATCTGGTCTCAGATCTCCTGTCAGATCCAATATCTGGGATTTGACACCCAAGACAACACAACCCAGACCTTCTAAACCTGAGGAAACATCTAAGGGATCCTGAAGTCCTTCTGATCCAGGAACTAATTCTTCAGGCCAAAACCATGAAGTCCCGTCGACCCAGCTGCACTGACTCTGGATCTGAATCCTCCTCGGAACCAGACTCTAAAAGTCCTGAGAAGTTCGAGACGGCCACAAGGCGCCGGATGGCAGCCAACGCCCGTGAGCGGAAGCGGATGCAGGGTTTGAACACTGCCTTTGACCGGCTGCGTAAAGTGGTCCCTCAGTGGGGTCAGGACAAAAAACTGTCCAAGTACGAGACCCTGCAGATGGCCCTGAGCTACATCATGGCCCTGAACCGGATCCTGACGGACACCCGGAGGCACAGCGCTCCTCACAGACAGTGGCTGGACCTGCAGTTTGACTGCGTTCAGCCTGAGAACTACGCCATGTCTGAACAGGACTACATCCACTCGTTCTCTTACCAGTTCGACGGACACCAGGTCCACGTTTAGAGACCATGTGCTGCCATTCTGAGCAGAAAACCAGTCATGTTGTTGGAAGTGAGTGACAATGTGAACATTTCCTCCAGTCTAGGAGAAAGTAAATACATTTGTATTGCATTAATTTAATTTGTAAACATGTATTTAGTCTTTTTTTTATGACAATCTATACGCTTCTATTTCAGTTTGAAGCCTTTTTTACATTTTTGCAAGAATATTGAGCAGGTGTTTTTTGTTCAATGTTTAGTAAAATACAGACAGTTGTGTGCTTTTATCAGTTTTTTTGATATGGCCCTAAAACTTTGTGCAATGTTTAATGGATTCAGAGAAAATCATTGTGGTATTAGCTGCATAGAAGCAGTCGATATGGAACTATTTTGTTGTACTTCAAAGTGTTTGTAGAGTTAACATGCAGACTTCTATTTTGTTGAATTATAGTTTTTGATCAAAAATAAAAACTATTTTGTATGAAACACATTTGTCTTGTGCTTCATTGCCTTCTTTGTTGTGAACACTTATGAGATTATTCCCATTCTAAGACACAGAATTTAATTCTGCAAGTAAGACCAACACTATAACCCTTCATCAGTCCCACTGGGACAATTCATTGCAAGTAAATACAAGATGCAAGATAGTTATATTCATAGTTGACTGTTTTCTTAATCATCATTCATTGTTGGTTCAATAAAATGTCAGAAAATGGTGGGAAAATGCTTACAAAACCCCAACAAGTTTAGTATCATAGGAAGAAAAAGAAATTAAAAAAAAAAACTGTAATGTAAAAAGCCAATTCAGTGAAGTCTAACTTTTATACTCAAACCAATTATCAATTTTTAAAACTGTTAATAAGAGGCAATGTTCTTGCAGGAGCTTCGTAAATAGAGATGACACCAAAAAGGATCATGAGTTTGTCTGTGTGAGACAATAAGAATAAAAATAGTTCTGGATGTTCTTCTGTCATTAACAAGTAAAAACTTGTCAGTGGTTCATGGATGATTGGTGCATAGTGTCCCTGAGAACAACTTAACACAGAAAATAAAACAGAAGTCCAGCAGCAAATCAATAAAATATAAACAAAAGTTAGCAAAATAAACAAAATAAGGATCAAAATTGGAGAGAAAATAGGGGAAAAAACTAAACAACTACAAGAAAATGATTTTTTTTTTTTTTTTTTTTTTCAAAAATGGACTTAAACAGAATATACAACAAAACAGATGAACATGTACATGAGCGACAAAATGAACAAAAATGTAAATGAAATTAACAAAATAAGAAACAAAATGGTCAAAAAAGACCAAAAAACCCAACATACAAAAATGAGCGACAAAATTAACAAAAATGGAAATACAATCACTAAAATAAAAAACACAATGCTAATAAATTGTCAGAAAAGGCCAAAAAAAAAAAAAAAAAACACAACACACAAAAATGACTGAAATGAGCAAGAAAAAAGACAAAAATGCCCAAATTTAGCAACAAAACAGACAAAAATGAACAGAAAAGAACAAAATAATCAAAATAGACAAAAATTAGGAACAAAATTAACAAAAATTAGAAATAAAATGAAAAAAATAAACAGAATTACCAAAAATGGACAAAAAATGTAAAATAAAAGCCAAAATGTACAACTTAATCTAGTATTAATCTAGTATTATCTGGTTGATCTCATGTATTCATAAGTACAGTCTCGAGATATTGGATAAAAATGTCCCTAATAAAGGTGGTCACCACTAAATCCCAGAAAACCCTGGAAAAACCTTCATCAGAATATGAAAGTCTTGGTATTTCATGCTTCTGGTCAACTTAGTGTCAGTAAATCAGAGGTCAGTCCTCGGTGGTACATCGTGTCCTCGGAGGGTCATGGTCACCTCGTTTACACCACAGGGAATAAATCAGTCTTTGTCCAAAGCACCTGTGTCCTGAGATAAGACACCGTTACGTCAGCATGGACCCAAAATATCAACATGTCAAATGGACTCTTTTATAAGACTGAAAATAAACTGAACCTTTGCATCTTTCCCTTTAACAAAACACCAGGTTCTAAAGTTCAGAATGAACATGAGAGTAATTTTACTCTTGTAATATTTTCTCAATTAATCCTTTAGTTATTTTGTCCAGACATCCTCAAATCACCTGTTTAGTTAAAGATGTTCAGTTATTGTCACAGAGGAGAAAATGAGAAAATATTCAATGTTAAGAAGAAAAATTATATCAAATTTTGTTGATCAAACGAAATGAATAAACAAAAATAAAACAAAAAAGTTAACATTGGTCAAAATAATCCAAAAAATGAACAAAAACTGAACACACTGGCCAAAATAATGCATGTAAATCAACAGAAAATTTGCCAAAAAAATGTAAATAAATAAAATTACCAAAGCAGTTAATTTAAAAAAAAAATTGATAAAATAAATGACAAGTGAACAAAACAATTAACACAACGATCAATAAATTGCCACA
Source organism: Sphaeramia orbicularis (assembly GCF_902148855.1). Classification (NCBI taxonomy): domain Eukaryota; kingdom Metazoa; phylum Chordata; class Actinopteri; order Kurtiformes; family Apogonidae; genus Sphaeramia; species Sphaeramia orbicularis. The sequence goes on from NC_043971.1 coordinate 5,059,421, forward strand.
AAAAAAAAAAGAAGAAAACTTAAAAAAAAAAAAGCTGAAATAGGAAGAAATAAAAAATAACAATAACCAGAATGAATATACATCTTACATTAAATTCACTGCGAAAATGGTTCACTCATCAGATGAGATTTATTTGATCATTCAGATGACACGTGAACAAATGGCTCAAAGTGATTAACTGCTGATCCACATAATCCTTAATGAATTTAATAGTTACTGACTAGAGTCTACAGCTCTGCAGCTCCAGACTGAAATGGCTCTGGTCTCTTCTGAAAAGTGACTGTTAGAAGTTTACAGAGTCTGAATCGTGGCACAAGCCAGAGCAGATTAAGGAGGCCTGTGAGCCAGATCCTGCCACAGCTTCAGCAGGGAAGCAGAAATTAAACTCTATTGTTTGCTAATGGCTGTGGGTAATGGCTCTGTTCGGCGCTGCTGGAGCGTGAACAGACGTGGCTGGACCCAAACTCCATCAGAGGAGCTTCAACTGTACTCCAACTGCTGCTGAGGAGACAGTGGCCATGATGTGATACTTTTAGATCATTTCCTGACGGGTTTAGGGTGACAAACATACGGCCCGTGGGCCAAAACCAGCCCCTGGGATGAATTCATGAAATGCAAAAATTACACTTAATGTATGAATCATTTTAGTTCTGGTTCCACATTCAGCCCAGTTCGATCTCAAGAGGGTCAAATCAGTCAAAAACTATCACAATAACTTCTAAATACTGACAACAACATTTTTTTCTCTGTTTTAGTGAAAAAAAAAAAAAAAGTTAAGTACAGGAAAATGTTGACATTTACAATCTATCCTTTCGCAAAAAATATGAACAACCTGAAAAATAAGTGCAGTTTCAACAATAATCTGCCTGTTCCTAAATGTTTTCTGTATTTATTAGATCCACTGTAATCTGTAAGTTCTAATGCACATGTGTAAATGATAAACTGAGGCATAATATTGTTAAAATTGCACTTATTTTTCTAAGAAATTTCAGGTTGCTTATGTTCTTCGTATTTTTTAAAGGATAGTTCGTACATGTAAACATTTTCGTACAGTAATTTTCCCTTTTTTACACTAAAACAGACAGAAAACTTTGCAGTTGTCATTATTTATAAGTCATTAGGTCATCATTTTACTGGTCTGGCCTGTTTGAGGTCATACTGGTCTGTATGTGGAACCTGAACTAAAATGAATTGGACATCCATCTGAACTCACTGGACACATAAACAGGAGTAGATGTAGTGGTAAAGACACTCAGCTGATGATGATACAGACGCTGCTCTGAACGCTCACACACCAAGTAAACGCGTCCTGACAGTTGGCATGCCAAAAATGAATAGACGGCAGAGTTAAAAGTGCGTAATAGTAATGAGGTCGTCAGTGACACTGCAATTACACTCTTCATTAATTCAGACTCAAGCACCGACAGTTGGTGAAAGAAAATATAATTGACACGCAATTCATTGATTGTGTTCAATACAGGGCGTTACGGGATGAGTTGTTAATCAATAGTGACAACAATGTGCTCAGCATGGAGGTAAGTGAGAGGCCAAACAAAATTAAAAGTCTGAATTACTCAGTCCTCCAACAGTAGTTGCTTTTTAAGCAGCAAGTGTCCTCTGTTTATTTTATTTTCACTTAATTTAATCAAGAACAAGTGATTCCCTGTCTACACAGGGATTAATTTTAAGTCTTAACTATCAATCTTTTCAAAAACTTCAAAATTTTTCAAAAATACACAAATTTAGAGAAAAGCACACATAAAGAACGTGTAAAATTTGAAAAGAATCAGATGAATAGTGGAAAAGAAATTATTTGGACAAATTTCTAAGTTGACATATCAAAAACGTGTAAAACTGCAAGTCTCCTAGTGGTAAAGAACATGTGTCCAATTTCAAAAGAACAGAGTAAATAGTGTCTGAGAAATGGGATGGACAAAAATCTCCAACGGACAGATGGAATTCCTGGTGTAACTATATACATTTTTATACACCCCCCCATTTAGAAAGTAAAATAAATCAACAAAAAAGGAACAAAAAAGAAAATACTTGAAGAAATGAAAATCTATGAACAACTCAATAAACTGAAGTAAATAAATAACTAATAACTAAATAAAAAAAATAAAATCAACTGACATCAATCAATCATTTTTTATTAACTGAAAATAAGTTGAAAATGGTTCAATCATCAGCTGAAAATGTACAGATTTTGGATGTGGACTCAGAGTTCAAGTTTAGGCTCTAACTTCATCACATTAATTAAATGTATGAACTTTTTTTTTTTTTTTACTTTTTATATTATTTTATTTTTATTATTTATTAACAGTCTGGTCTAGATCAGCTGAGAATGTAAAGTGTCATGAGATAACTCTTGTTATGATTTGACGCTATGTAAATAAAATTTGATTGATGTACTTTTTATACATACAGTGGACATGGTTTTAGTGGAAAAAATCAAAGGCTGATATGTTCTTACTATCCACATCCTCATGCTGGTCCTGTCACGTCCCAGTTTGTTCAGTGTGTCTTTACCTTAGTGAGCTTCGACTCTGTGGCTGATTGGCTCCTCCCATCACAGCTGATGTCATCCAGCCTTTAAAACCCTCTGACCAGCAGGTGTTCACAAACCACCTCCACCACTCCACTCCAATCCGCCTGAACCTGAACGCCACACACAGGAAACGCACCATGAAGTGTCTGAACAACCGGGCCGACAGCCACCTGACGGGGCAGGTGGAGTTGGACGGCGTGGGGAACGGGTCCTGGGTGAACCAGGCCTACTGCGGGTCACCTGTGCCCCTGCCCCGGGCTGTCAGCACCATCTACAACCCCCAGCCCCTGTTCCAGGGCTCCATGGACAGCGTGTACAAACTGGACACCCCCGGCCCCTTCGCAGAACCCCCAGCGACACTGGAGACGCCGGAGTCCAGTGGACAGAGTCTGGTGAAGAAACGCAGAGGCTGCTGCTCCTTTATCAAAGGTACCGACACCTTCTTATAACATAATTACTTATTTATTAGCATTATTACTTTGTTCTAATGCGCAATTGACTGTTTTATCACTATTGACTCAAACAGCCACTGGTAACCAAAACCATCTACTGATCTAAACTGTTTTACACATACTGATCCACTAATCTTACACACGTAAATAACTGGTGTAAAATGCAGTTTTTCATCTTTTCATAGTCGTCAGATGTGACCCATTTGGATGTTCAGCGACTCTGTAGTTACCGTGGAAACACCATCATCTTCTACAACTTTGATTCACCAGTAAAACCCATGGAGTTGGATCAGTGATAGTGGACGACACACTAGGTTTATGTTCAGTTCATGAAAGATTTTGTTAAGAAAGGTCACTTTTTTCAGTTTTCTGTTTCTGATATAATCCTCAACTTTAATCTGAGCTTTTATGAACATCTACATGATCAGTGAATTAAATATAGGAAAACACCAGATTTTCATTGAAACGACCCAAAATACAGAGGATAATATTATAATAAATGACAATAAGTACTTGAAGAAAGCTTAAATATAGAGACAAATTCATTTAGGTACTGCCACAAAAGTAGCACTGGGTCTTTATAGGTTAATATTTTTATGTAATATTTCTGTAATGTGTGTATTCGTTGTTGTGCTGCTACTGGAACCTCAATATCCTGAAGGCTCAGTTCAGGGGATTAATAAAGTTCTATCTAACCTAATCTAATCCATTCTATTCACTGACATAACTCCATTTTCTCATGTGTGTTAGGGTTGTGGGGGACAACGTTGACTGAAAACACCTCAAACAACAGGGAGCTGTTTGTCCGAACCACTCTGCGGGAGTTACTGGTCTATCTGGTGTTTCTGGTGGACATCTCCCTCTGTAAGTGTTAAAACTCACACTGGTCAGAACGTCAACATGTGCAGGTATGAGTATCTAACCCTATAGTGTCTTTAGGAGGTTGATGTGAACGTAAGCAATCCTTAGACTGTTGCATTCAAAAATTATTACCAGGAAAATGTCAAAACATATTTTTTTCCAGTTTGAAAGCTGATTTTTTTCCTGAATTGTGGTTTAACTTACTTGGTAACAGATGTAAGATGAGAAAAACACACCCCTGTGACCTGTGATTTCAGGATTTATCTCTTATATTATTGATTATCTTTATTTCAATTTAATTTTATACGCGTTTGGTTAATTTCGTTGATTATTATTATTATATATTCATTTTTTGTTGGATTTTTTCAAATTATTTTATTAATTCACTGTCTTCATGTTAATTTGATGTTTCATTTAACATTAAATAAAGAAAATGAGTACAATCTGCAAAAAAAAACTATGTTAACGATGGTTATTTCATCAGCTTTATGGTCAGAACATTTCAGAAAATCTCTGAGTAGAATATTCACAACTACAGATAATGAACACTTTTTTCAGTAAAATTAATAGTACAAGTGTGTTTTAACTGAGAATATGAACAATCTAAAGCCAAAAGACAATAGAGGCACACTAGTGAAATAAAACATAATTATCACAATCATGATCATTTTATGCTATAATTCTCAGTGAGATCATTTGTATTGATTAATTTCTCTCTGTTACTGTTTCATTTTGATTTCACTATTAATTCTCAGACTTTTTAGGGGATAAAGTCCTCAAATGTCTCATTTTCTCTGAACTAATGTCCAAACCTTTTTCCAGCTGTTTAATATTAATATTCAGAGCATTTTATCATCGGTGTTTATTTAATTTTTGGCCTTTTCCTACAATTTCTAAATGTTCATGGAATAAAACATCTACAACAAACACAGATTAACGTAAAATTTAGAAAATATCCTCTGACAACTGATGATTGATAAATTGGTGAAACAGTGGTTTACATTTTTCCATATTCATTCGAATGTATGCAATAGTTTTGGGGGTTTTTTTACATTTATTTTTAAAATAAGAGGAAAAAAAGAACAAGCAGGTCAAAAATATAGTTTAGAGTGTTTTTGGCAAATACTTTTATATACCTATAACACAGAAGGGATTTCTTCTTGATCTAATGGATGCAGTTGTTACGGTTTTTAAACCATTTAGATATTATTTATTTATTATCTTCTTTCAGATTTCCAAATTTTAGTACAGTTATAGTAATAATAAGTCCTGAAATATGTGAAATTATACACCTTTATTGAACAATGTACAAATTCTTTTGCAGGAGAACCTCTAAAAGATCTGAATTTGCACTAATTCTTCGACTACGACCATATCTCAGCTCTCTGAAAAAGTAGGAAAAGTCTGAAAATCAAAAGTGCACATTTTTTTCACTACATTCACATTTATTCTTTTGAAGACTCATTTAATAATGTTTCCTATTATCCCTGCCGAGTCTATGGGCATGATACTTTTCTGACATTTTTTTGTTTGTTTTGTTTCGGGAAGTAACTGCTTTAAATGAGCAAGTGGCACCTTTTTACTTAACATCTAATTCAACTTTGTTCATTTACTAAACTTCCTGCGAGACTTGTGCTCATATTTAACACTTTATGCACATTGAAAATGCATCATGAGTTGAAGAAATGCTGTAAATGTCAGTGGCATTACTGAGGTTAAATATGGTGACCATCACAGATTACAACACAGATATAATCAGACAGTGAGACTTTGTTAGAGCTGATAAATAAATCTGTAAAACATTAAATCCAAATTCAAGCTATTGTGTCTAAGAGTAACATTAGATATGAATAAACGTTCTGTGCTTGTGACGAATTCCCCGCATCCTCCCTAAAATGCTAGCTTTCATATCTCACCACATTTTCCACTCATTTTGTGTCTGACTCGTCTGATGACTTGCTTAAGCTCTTTATGCGCATTCAGTGGTAGGATGTTACTGTATGGAGCACTTTGGACTGTTGATTTACGATTAAAAGCTTCCTCCTGCTTTACCCTTGACGACAAACGCCCTCCCCATCTCTGTACCTGGAGCCTTTGTCCTGCTGAACATTAGGAGTAAAAGGGACACGAGAACTGGTCCTTTTGCTTTTTAGAGATAAGAGCATTTGCCTCTGTCTTTTGTTGCTTTGTCTGGGTTGGATTTACATTGTTTGATGAGGCTATTTGCGTCAAGCCAGCATGCACTCTCTTCAAACAAATTACAGCATCTAACCTGGATCTTTTTCACTGCCCAGACATAAACAACAATTCTTCAATGAGGCTTTGCGTGTGTTGCTGCTGAGCCATCTTATCTCAGACAGATGGACAGAGCAGTGTTTAGACCATAGCCTGTGCAAAGTCAGATAGGAATCGATGATGGGCTGTAACAGTGTGATTTACGTCGTTTTTCAGTGACATACGGTATGACCAGTTCCAGCACCTACTATTACACTAAAGCCATGACGGACCTGTTTGTGAACATGGCCGGGGACAATGGGGTTAAGTTTCAGTCCATCAGCACCATGGCCGACTTCTGGGTTGTAAGTTTTCATCCGAATCCACGCAAAACACACAAAGCCGCTATTTTCACTACAATACAAGTAGAACATAATTTCATCATACATTCTGAAATACTTTATGCAACAAATCAAAAAGAGTTATATATTGGTTCAGCATTACTAAGATTCAAGAATGTTTGTCATGTGTACAAACAATGAAATTTAGATTGTAGTTCTCAGCTAAGAAGGTGCAAACTTAAATATTCAGATATATTAAATGAAAACAGTATAAACACAATATAAAACACACTATAACTATACTAAAGTTGGATATTAAGTGCTTCACAAATAAGATTCTCCTCTTGTGTTCAACTAAATCCATTCTGTCTCTACATGAACAGTTTGCTAAAGGCCCGCTGCTCGACGGCCTCTACTGGACTAGATGGTACAATAATCAGTCCATGGAAAATGGAGACCAGTCCTTCATTTACTATGAGAACATGCTGCTGGGAGTTCCCAGAATGAGGCAGATCAAAATCAAGAACAACTCCTGCAAAGTCCACAACGACTTCGAGGATGAAATCACAGGATGTTTTGATGTCTACAACGACAAGAAAGAGGACGATCTGAGCTTTGGCCTCATCAACGGCACTGCGTGAGTCGCACAGTTCTTTTCTTTGGTGATGCTTTCATACAGAATACTGTTTGTGCAAATAACATAACATGTTAGAGGTTAAATATTGCTTAAACACAAACTCTCCAAGTAATTTGCCTAAATGATATTCCATACAATTGTACTGTTCATTAAAAAGTTTATGGTACAGGAAGTAAATCCTCAACTTCCTGTTCATTCCATGGTTTAGAGATCTTTTCAGAAAAAACTTGAATAACTTTTAAGAGTCCCCTCCGAAATGTATTGCTCCACACATGTACGCCAGCTATGTTTGAGGTTGTTTAACTCCTCTACAGTTGGACTTACCACACAGAGAAAGAGGTCAAGGGTTCATCTCACTGGGGGCTGCTGACCACCTACAGCGGAGCCGGATACTACCAGGACCTGAGTCGCACCAAAGAGGAGACCACCGAGAAACTGGATGAACTGGTCGAAAACCTGTGGCTGGACAGGGGAACCCGAGTTGTCTTCATTGACTTCTCCACCTACAATGCAAACATCAACATGTTCTGTGTCATCAGGTAATGAAAACAAAGGACAAGAGAAATTAATAACAAGCAGACGAGTTACTCCAACACTGACATACTTGTACTTTATTTGGGTATTACCATTAGATGCCTCGTTACACTCTAATTTCATTACATCTCAGGGTCAAATATTGTCTTACTGCACTACATCATTTTGACAGTTTTTCAGATAAAACCTTTAAACAACAGACAATATAACATGCATATATCAACCAAAAATTATGTTAGTTTGTCAAATAGCTACTAGCTGATTAATCCATACTTGGGCTTTGTGTACTGGGCTATAAACAGTATCTCAGCTGAATGAATATTATTGCAAATACTGAAACAATAATATTACTGGACAGATTTCTGTCTTCATCCAGGTATCAGATGAATTGTAGGAGAGGATCATAGCCATCTAAATTACACCTTAGGAAATTACTATTACTTTTGTCATATTTAAATTGAAAATACAGTCAAAGGACGTTTGTACAACCTCAGCAATAAATGACATTCTATCTGTAGTTATATAGATGAGAGGATGAAAAATGAAAAGACAAAAAATAATATTTACACCAAAGTCCAAGTTCTTCATTAGTCGACATTATTAGTTTATTTCAATTTTTAATTCGATTACTATTTTTTCTGAATTAGCACGCGCGCACATCATGCTAGCTAAATGCACCTGCTACTGTACATTAAATACAGAACACGCATTATTTACTATTTTAAGCAAAGTAAAGCTATTAATTCTCCGAGAGCACTCTGGCTTGGCGTTAATTTTAAAGCAATATAATAGTTACGAGTTTATACTCTGAACACTGATGAATAAACTTAGCCCCAAACGCCTGCTAGCAAGGTGGCTAGCTAGCCTAATCCTACTAGCAGCTAACAATTAGCATAAAATAAACGTTAATTTAGCTAGAATTTTTTTTATCGTGACTACACATTATCACTAGAACGCCGATGCAATGGATAATAAATGTGAATCCAGTCCAGCAGGAGGAAAATACCGAACAAGCAGGTAATTTTTCCAGCTTTTTTAGCTAAAACAGCTAACTATCGCTAGCCATTTTAAACACATGCTACAAATAAGTACAAATACATACAAACAAATGCGCTGCGACCGATCATCCATGCCGTATCGGAGGTGAGTGGATTAATGGAAAAGCTGGATCAGATAATAAATGTGCACAAAAAAGCTTCTAACACAAGCCTACTGGTGTTTACCTGGATTGTTTCCTTCTTGGGTCTACATTTGTTTTGGGTGCTGCACCTTGACCTTATAATGACTGAGGCCAAAACACTGCATTAACACTTGAACCCCCAGACCCATTTCCAACACAGTCATCTTGTGTGTTAACAACTCACATTTATCTGAGATTTAACAGGCCAAACAGTGATTTCTCCTAAATGTTTCAGGTGGATTCAGAAAGTCTAAAAACTGGAAGTGTGTATCAGACGTTTGCTTTTTCCTCTCCCATTAATCATGTAATGAGATTTATCTTATGTGACTGTTTATAAAACTTACATAATGTCCTTCAAACCTGCTTTAGATCCAGCAGAAACATTAATCCATAAGGACCCAAATATCCCCTGGCAACCAAAATCATATACAGATGCAAAAAGTTTAATACCTGTTGATCCACAAATTATATCTATACATGTGTATACGTATGTGTAAAATCTAGTTTGTCATTTTTTCATGGTCATCAGATATGACCCATTTGGACGTTCAGAGGTGAATGTGGAAACACTGTCATCTTCTATAACACAGGTGTCAAACGTGGCCCGGGGGCCAAAACCGGCCCACCAAAGATTCCAATCCAGCCCACAGGATGAATTTGCAAAGTGCAAGTTAGGGCATCAAACTCAAAAATAATATCATAATAATCTATAAATAATGACAACACCAATTTTTCTCTTTTATTTAGTGCAAAAAACATTAATTTCTAAAAATGTTTACATTAAGAAAAGTATACTTTGACAATAAAATGTGAATAACCTGAACAAATATGAACAACCTGAAATGTCTAAAGAAAATTAAGTGTGATTTTAACAATATTCTGCCTGTTACTAAATGTTTTGTGCCTTTATAGATCTGATCTGTAATGCATATGTATAAATGGTAAGTCGAGGCATAATATTGATAAAATTGTACTTATATTTCTTAACAAATATCATTTTTTTCAGGTTATTCACATCCTTTTTGTTTGGATAGTTTATAAATGTAAATATTGGCACAACTGAATGGTATTTGTTGAACTAAAATCATTTGGAGTTGTCATTATTTATTGGCTATCATGCTATTATTTTACTGATCCAGCCCACTTCAGATTAAATTGGGCTGAATGTGGCCCCCAGGAGAAAATAAGTTTGACACACCTGTTCTATAACATTTATTCACCAGTAAAACCCATGGAGTTGGATCAATGACAGTGGATGGACGCACTGGGTTTATGTTCAGCTGATGATATATTTAACTGAAAAACTCACTTTTTCTTCTGTTTTCTCAGTTTTTTTATATAATAACACTCAACTTTAATTTGAGCTTTTATGACATTTACATGATCAGTAAATTAAATACATGAAAATACTTAATTCTCACTCAAGAATGCAAAATAATGAGCATAATATTAGAATAAATGGTGATAAATCACTTAAAAAAAATCATTTGGGAACTGACACAAAAATAGCCCTGGGTCTTTATGGGTTAATATCACTTGATGATTCCTTAACAACCCAATACTTTAATGCTAGTTTTTTCTTGTATACTTTTCCTGCAGGACTGGTAGTTGTTATGGAGTATCTTTACATTGCTGTACTTTGACATAATTATGTACTTTTACAAAAGGATCTAATTATTTCTACTGATTCCTGGATTCCTTTGACAGATTGGTGGTTGAATTCCCAGCGACTGGAGGAGCAGTTCCTTCGTATCAGATCAGAACAGTCAAACTCATCCGCTACATCACCTACTGGGATTACTTCATCCTGGGCTGTGAGATGGTCTTCTGTTTGTTCATCCTCTACTACATAGTGGAGGAGATCCTCGAACTGCGAATACACAAGTTCTCCTACTTCGGCAGCATTTGGAATATACTGGATATTGTGGTTATAATGGTAAAATGTTATTTCTGTCAAATGCAGCTGGGTGATATGGCAAAAATGTTATGCTGATAAACATTTTCATATCAGTCAATACTGATAATTATCATGATAAATGTCAAATACATTTTTGATCCTCAGTTAAAGGTAAAGGAAAAAGGTGGTTATTTGTGATTTTAAATGATTCAGATGCAACAAATAACATAAAACATACAATAAGATAAAACAAGATGAAAATATTGTAAATGACAAAACAATACAAAAACAATGTAAAAGATGCAATTAGACAAAAACAACATAAAAGGTCCAACAAAGCATTAGATTAAAAAAAAACAAAAACAAAATGACAGTGACATAAAAGATGCAACAATGAAAAAGACACTGAACTAAAACAAAATAAAATATAAAATAAGATGAAATGCAAAAAAAATGCAACAGTTCAAAAACTATGTAAAAGATGCAACAAAACGAAAAAGATCCAATTAGACTAAAACGACATAGAAGACACAGTCAGTCAAAAATTATATAAAAAACACAACCAGATGAAAAATGCAAGAAATACAATGAAATGAATATTGACATAAAAGATGCAATAAAATAAAAAACAAGATCCAGCATGACAAAAAATGACATAAAATGCGCAGCAAAATATTAACAATGTAAGAGACGCAACAAGATGAAAAAGACCCAGCAATACATAAACACTATATAAAGATAAAACAAATGGTGCCAGGCACAACAAACCCCACCCCTCATACGTATCAAAGTCCATTATAAGTAAATGGAAAGATTTTTTTTTTTTTTAATCATAAAAATATGAACTTTGACCTATCTTTCCCAAAATGTAATGACATTTTTTCTAGGTCACTGGCAATCTATAAACCCAATTTGGTAGGAATTTAACCAGTAGTTTTGCTGCTAAATTGTTAACAAAGAAACAAACTGAACCAAAAACAATACCCCTTGCCTCCCCTTTTGGGGGGTGGGAGGTGGAGTATTAAGATGAAATAGATGAAAACAATGTTGAAGATGCAATAATAAATAAAAAACAAAGTAAAAGATGCAACAAGGGTAAATATCAGAAATTAAAATGACATGAAACTGATGTAAAAGACACAAGATGAAAGTAATGTAACAGATATACGGCAGAAAACAAGTAAAAGGTGCAATATGAAAATGATGTAAAAGACATAATATGATGAAAACGACATCCGACACTATCAAAACAGCAAAAGCTCCAACAAGAAAACCTAAACTGTAAAAGATGTAAACAAAAAAACCATATGACAAAAAAAAGATGCAATCAGTAAGAGACATGTTTATTTTGTTATCGTCCAGCTCTGCTTTTAAATGTTCTTTAAGTTTTTTTCGCCTCTTTACTCAAAAATGTAAGTGCTTCTCTCTGCAGCTCGCCGTCATTGCCATCATCTTCAACATTTTCCGTACGGTCAAAGTGGACAACCTGCTCGGAAACCTGCTGCAGCAACCAGAAATCTACGCAGACTTCGAGTTCCTGGCATTCTGGCAAATGCAGTACAACAACATGAACGCAGTCAACCTGTTCTTCGCTTGGATCAAGGTAAACAACCAGATTTAACCCATGAAGACCCAGTGCCACTTTTGTGGCAGTTTCCAAATTAATTTTTCTCTATATTTAACTTTTCTTAAGCGATATATCACCATTTATTACAACATTATCCTCTGTATTTTTCATTTTTTCCTATAAATCATGTATTTTCCTATATTTAATTTAGATGTTCATGAAATTCAAAGGTTATTATATCAAAAGGGAGAAAACTAAAGAAAAAGTGACATTTTCAGCAAAGATATCAATAACTGAATGTAAAAACAAGTGTCTCCATCCACTGTCACTGATCCAACTCCATGGGTTTTACTGGTGAATCAACGGTGGAGGAGATAATGGTGTTTCCATGGTAACTGTGGAGCCTCTTAACATCCAAAAAGGTCATATTTGATGACCATGAAAAGATGACAAACCATTTTACACCAATTATTTACATGTATTGATAGGATTAATGGATCAACAGGTATTGAACAGTTTAGATCAGTAGATGGTTTTGGGTCTTGATGGTCTTCATATTTAGGAGCAGGATTCAGTTGGGTTTTGGTTCCAGATGTTGTGTTTTTTTTTCTGGTTCCCGCAGGTTTTCAAGTACATCAGCTTCAATAAGACCATGACTCAGCTGTCGTCCACTCTGGGTCGATGTGCCAAAGACATCGTAGGATTCGCCATCATGTTCTTCATCGTGTTTTTCGCCTACGCTCAGCTCGGTTATCTGCTCTTTGGGACCGAGGTTGAGTCCTTCAGCACCTTCGCCAAATGCATGTAAGAGTTTGATCCCAGTAGAGACGACATAAATAGGATGGAAAAACAACCTCCTGCAGCTCCAGGTCCATTCAACTAGAATAGAACACAATACAATACAATACAATACAGTAGATCTTTAATGTTACTTTTACAGGAACAATTAAAATCCATTTAGCAGCTCTGTTTCTGTTCATCAATCAATTCACTGATTAGTCATTGACTATCAATTTAATCTGCAATTATTTTCACTCATTCATCAGTTTGAGTCATTTGATTGATTGATTGATTGATGTATTTATTTTGAATATGAATGTCAAAACAGAAGAAAATAAATAAACAAAACACTTAAACATAAGACATATAATACATATTCAAAAAGGTGTGAGAAGAAGCATAACTTATAAACTCCCACCCCTTCTCCTGAAATAATTAATAACGGTAATAATCTTCCTAGTCTAAGCACATCTATACTATATGCTATAATATGACCGATACTTATTAAATAATTTGGTTTCTGGCTTTATATTATTATGATAATTAATACATTAAATATGATTCCAGCTCAAAGGTTATAATATGATGTGAATTTTTGATGTGATGTTTTTTATAAGCCTATTTTAATTTTGATTAATTCATTTGATAATTCTTGTTGATTTTGATGATTATTTTCTATTAATTTTGTGGTTATTTTGTTCCCTTTTGTTCATTATTTGGCTCATTTTAGTTTTTTTTTTTTTTTAACTTACTGCTTGTTTTGTTAAATTTGGTTCATTCTTTTGTTAAATATTTTGTTAAATTTTATTATGTTTTTAGAATTATGTTGTTTGGTTACGTCTGATGTTGATCATTTTTACTGATAATTTTCTTCACTTTTTTTTTTTTGCTGTTTTGGTACTTTTGATTAACATTTTGTTCACTTTTATTCAGTTTTTTACTCATTGTGTTAATTATTTTTTGCATTTTATTGATTATTCTGTGAATTACCTTCATTTTATTGCCCATTTTTGTAATTATAGAAATTATTTTATTTTATTTATAAGTTTTTTCATCATTTCTTTGAATTAGCGTTTACTATGTTAGTTTTATGTATTTGTCTCCATTTTTTATTTGGTGATAAAAGTAAAGTGAGTTTTTATTCACTTTATTATTATTATTTTTTTTATTTCCAGTAGTCATAGAAAAAGCAAAGTGATGTGAGGTCGATCCGAGGAAACACAAAGCACTTGTAACATGTTATTGATATAATTTTTCAGGCTCTTTAATGCAGATAGTTTTTCTTCTGTTTCCTCTGTGATAGTAACTGAACATCATTTACAATACTGCCTTGATCAGTTTTCACCATTTTCTACAAACTACTAATTGCTTAATAAACCAAATAGATGATAGATTAATCATCATTAGTTGCAGCTGCAGAAAAAGCTACTGCTGCTCAAAACCTCATAAACAAACTAATGGCTTCGCTTCGTTTGTGCAGATTCACACAGTTTCGAATCATTCTCGGAGACTTCGACTACGACGCCATCGATCGTGCAAACAGAGTTCTCGGACCAATCTACTTTGTCACATATGTTTTCTTCGTTTTCTTTGTTCTTCTGGTGAGTCAAGTTCCTAAAGAAAAAATTTACTGTATTTCCAAAACCAATGATTAGTGGTTTTATGTCATCATTCATGTTTCTCCCAGAACATGTTCCTGGCCATCATAAACGACACGTATTCAGAGGTGAAGGAGGAGCTGTCGTCACAGAAAGACGAGCTGCAAATTACTGACATCATCAAACAGGTGACGACGGAGAAAAGAGCGTCATCGTCTAATGAGATAATAAAGTTAAATAAAGTTTTAAAGCCGACCTTTTTGTCTTGTAGAGCTACATGAAGACGTTCACGAAGCTGAAGCTGAAGAAGGAGAAAATATCTGATGTTGAGAAGGCTCTTCAATCTGGAGCTGGAGAAATCGAGTTCAAAGATTTCAGAGAAACACTGAAAGAGTAAGAACCAGCACAAAGATAACAGAGTGTAGTACATTTACACATACAATATATGGACAAAAGTATGTGGACACGTTGAATTCAGGTGTTTCTTTTCTAACAGGGGTCTGGGATACAAAATAATAATGACTAATGTAAGAATATAGTTTTTTATTGGGAGAAATGTCATTGCATTGGTTAGTTTGGTTTAATTTGTAATATTTGCTTCCAGAGATGGTTTTTACTTAAATTCTCTTGATATTGATTTAGTTTTTTTTATCCATGTCTATGAAGTTAAATGTTCTACCTCTAAATTTCTCAATTATTTTTTGTGCTTTAACTAAATAATAATTTTCTACCACAACTAACCATCTACTTTCTTCACATCTTCCATTAAACTTTAAGGAAATATTATTGTTTATAAACTATATGGACAAAAATATTGGGACACATCATGTCTACAGCTGTAAGATGTCCTGTTCATGATGATTTGACATATAGACATCAATATTTTCTTAAAGTTTAATGGGAGATTTTTCTTCCTCGGTGAGATGTGAAGAAAGTAGATGGTTAGTTGTGGTAGAAAATTATTTTTTACAGTCAGAGCAGGAAAAATATTTTAGAAATTTAGAGGAAGAACATTTAAAATCATAGTCATTGATAAAAAACAAACAAATAACAAAATCAGTGTCAAGACAAATTAATTAAAATCCATCTCTGAGTCATTTTAAAAGCAAAGATAACAATTTAAACCCAACTAACCAATGCAATGATATTTATCCCATTATATAAAACTATATTCTGACATTAGTCATTATTGTTTTGTATCCCAGACCCCTGTTAGAAAAGAAACACCTGAACTCAACGTGTCCACATACTTTTGTCCATATAGTGTAATTTAACCCTCAGTGCTCTGTCTATCTCACAGAATGGGACACGCTGATCATGAGATTTCTGCAGCGTTTTCACAGTTCGACCGTGACGGGAACCAAATTCTAGATGAAGACGAACAAGAGAGTATGAAGAAGGAGCTGGAGGAGAAGAGGGTTTGTCCAACAGAAGATGTTTGTTTACTCCTTAACCCAGTCTGAAAAAGTCATGTTTTCTTCAGTTTTCTCTGTTTCGATGCAACAACTTTTGGATTTACTTTGAGCTTTTATTAACGCCTACATGGTCAGTACATTAAATATATGAAAACACCTGATTTTCATTGAAAAAATGCAAAAGGTAATACAATAATAAATAAAATAAATCACTTGCTAATGGTTAAATTTAGAAATTCATTTGGAAGTCAACACAAAAAATAATCCTGGGTCTTTATGGGTTAAAAAGAACATTTCAACCTTCACTGAGATGAAACTGTCTTTTCTGGATTCACTCCCAAACTATGAATCCTTATTTTAGTTGATGCTGTATTTCAGACGTCCTCCTGAGATGACTGTGTGAAAACAGGCCAGTCTGAGTTCTGCATTGTTTCTCTTTCACCAGGATGCTCTTAGTGCTGAACTGAAAAACCTGGGGGTGAACTATGAGAAGGATTTACTGGAAAAAGCTCCTGTGGTGTCAAACGAACAGAGGAAACACGGCGGTCAACCCTTTATAGAACGGGAACAGTTCCTAAGGTCTGATCTGTTTGACACGTCACAAAAAAGTAGCATTTTCCAGGATTAAGATGAATAAAAACCTCAATTACCTGTGTTTCTTCTTCTTCTGCTTTAAAGACTGGCCAGAAATGTCCTCCATCTTGAAAGCTCTGTGGCCGCCGTCACATCCAGGGTCGAACTGATTATGGAGAAACTGGGAATAAACAACGAAGCAGCAGGAAAACAGACGAATGACATGAAGAATGATGTGAGTATGAAGGAGCAGGGGAGGAAATAACATCACACCAGGAAAGAAGCCCTTAAATAGTATATGTTTTGGTTAGTTTTTTTTCTCCACAATATTTATTTTTTATTTAAGTTTTACAGGTAAGATATCAAATAATATCAACAACATAGGTTCTCTCTGATATTATATAAAACAGTAGGTAATCTATTACAAGTACATTGTGTACAGTGAAATAAAATATCAAGTTTTCACTCATAAAGACCCAGTGCTACTATTGAGTCAGTTCCCAAATTAATTTTTCTCTCTATTTAACCTTTCTTAAGTTATTTATCACCATTTATTGTAATATTATCTCTGTATTTTGCATTTTTCAGTGTAAATCACGTATTTTTCCCTATATTTAATCAGCTGATCATGTAGATGTTCATAAAAACTCAGAGTAAATTCAAAGGTTATGATAACAAAACAGAGAAAACGGAAGAGAAAGTGATTTTTTTTCAGCAAATCTATCAATAACTGAACATAAACCCAGTGTCTCCTTTCACTGTCATTGATCCAACTCCATGGGTTTTACTGGTGAATCAATGTTGTAGAAGATGACGGTGTTTCCATGGTAACTACGGAGCCTCTGGACATCCAAATGGGTCATATTTGATAACCATGAAAAGATGAAAAACTTTATTTTACACCATTTATTTACATGTATTGACAGGATTAATGGATCAACAGGTATTAAATATTTTTGATCAGTAGATGCTTTTGGTCGCAGGTGGCTGTTTGGGTCTTTATGGGTTAAATTAAGGAATTATCTTGACACGATGGATGGATGTGGCCAGTTGTAAAAGTAAAATACACAACAAAAATATGGTTCATAAATTCATTTCTGAATGTTTTTTGGTTTAATGCTTATTTTAATGAATGTGGTACATTATTTAGTTAATTTCTACTATAATTGTTTTTAGTATTGTTTTATAATTTACTGATCATTTTCACTTCATCATGAGGTTTTTGTCATTTTCAGTATCACTGTAAATTTTTAAATCATTTTGTTCATTATTTTGTTCCTTTTACTGATTATTCTGAGAATTTTACTGTGTATTTATAGGGATCGTTTTGATCAATTTGGCAACATTTTCCTAATAGTGCTAACTATCTTAGTTTTATGTATTTGTTTTCTTTCTGTTTTATGTAGTGATAGTTTTAGAAGTTCTTTATTTTTATTTTCAGTGGCAGTTGAAAATGCAAAGTCACGTGAAGTCGATCTAAGGAAACAAAAAGGACTTGCATTTTTGATGAATAATATATGACTGATATAATTTTGTCAGACTCTTGTGAAAATGATGTAGAGGAGGTGAAAAGGTGAAAACTATGTAAAATATGCAACAAGGTGTAAAACACAAGTCAGTAAAATGTCACATTATGGCAGATCAGTTCATATCTATATTATAAAAACAAAGTGTCCTCTGTGTGCGTATTTGTGTGTGTGTGTCCGGGGATTCACACAAAATCCAGAAAGAGCTGACTGCTGCAATTTGTCATACTTGTGTATATTTGATTAAGGAACAGACTAGCAAAAATGGCAAGTTGATAGGACCAATATTTTGGGAAATAGTAGTAATTTTGGAATACAATAGCCTTACAATCACGTTGCTATGGACAGAACACTTTGGAGGTGACTGCTGGACAAATGTGATACAGCATGCAGGAGTACACAACAGCATAAAAGCTAGAGCTGAACCGATTAATCAACTCAAAGTGATCCAAAAAAAATCATTCAACCACAATTCTCCTGAATCAAAGCTTTGTTTCCATCATTTCTCTGCTGTTAAACATTGGTTCCACTGTTGTGTTTCACACGGACGCTTATTGTGATGCACAAAGAAGCTTCAATTCAGGAAAACTGCAATAGAATATTTCCCTTCAATCAATTTGTGTCGATTAATCAAAGTGTGAATTTTTGCATTGGCTTCAAGCACCTAATTGATTAATCGGTTGCAGCTCTAATAAAAACGACCACATCTAGAACCTGTGGTCAGCGCACTAGTTTTTATATTGTTGTTTCATAATAAAGGTGTGTGTTAATTGTTTCCTACCCAGACCGATGAACCCGCCTCAGATCGGAGTATCCTGGACCGGGTTTCCAAGGTCGACAGGTCACAGATGAGGCCGACGGGTCACCCCAACTCCCTCTTCGACTGTCGCATGTGATTAAACTCCACCCTTCAGGTGTCCGACCTCCGTCACATGTTCAGATCAATATGGAACACTTTGCCTCAGCTGCTCTTTACACGTCATGGAAATATGTACATATGTACAAACATGTTTTTGACTTTATTTATCCACTATGTAACTGCACTAAGGCTGACGACGCTGAAGCTCTGCAATGTTTTAGATCAGGGGTGTCAAATATAAGGCCCGTGGACCAAAACTGGTCCATAGTAGGAATTTCCAAAGTGCAAAAATTACACTGAAAATATGGGTGTTCAGGGGCCACATACAACTAAATGTAATGTTAAATAATAACATAATAACCTAGAAATAATGACAACTATAAACTTCTCCTGGTTTAATGTGAAAAAAGGAAAATTATAATGAAAATATTTACATTTACAAACTATCCTTTTTACAAGAAAATGTGAATAACCTGTACAAATATAAACATTATGAATTTGTGCAATTTTACCAATATTTTACCTATTTATAAATGTTTTCTACATTTTGTAGATCCACTGTGATCTGTAAATTTTGTTAATAATAAACTGAGACGTAATGCTGTTGAAATTACACTTGTTTTTTTTAAGATATTTGAGGGTGTACATGGTTGTTCAGGTTATTCACATTTTTATAATATAATTTAAATCTCACACTAAAGCAAAAGGATTATTATTTATAGGTTATTATTTTACTGGTCTGGCCCACTTGAGATCACATTGGTCTGTATGTGGAACCTGAACTAAAATGAGTTTGACACCCCTGTCTTAGATGATCCCTGAACGTAAATCTACATGTTAGTGCTGATGATGTGTATTTGTGTGCGATTATAAGCCGATTCGCCGCCGTACAGCTACGTCTGACTAAGTGAATGTTTAAGTGAACTTTAGTCACTATCATTAACATGTATGGATATTGTAGTTGCTCAAAATGATCAGGCCCTTTATACTTGATGCATAGTTTGGTGAAATTTATCTACAAACTAATTCCAGAATGTGTTTTTGTATAATAATAATAATATTAATATTAATAATAAAGACTAGTTACAGGACAGATATGTAAACAGAAAAACCTGCAGTAACTGACAGCTCTAACATGAGGATATAGAGTTTAGATTAAAACAGGGATGTAAAATAGATGACCCGTGGGATGAATTTGTGAAATACAAAAAAAAATTGAAAAGAAAATAGACTGAAGATATTTACATATTATATTTAGGGTGTTAAAAATCCTTTTGTCACATATAGACCTATATGATCTCAAGTGGGTCAGACCAGTAAAATACCATTATAATAACCAATAAATAATGATAACTCCAAATTTTCTCTTTTAGTCTAAAAAAGTAAAATTACAACTACCCTTTCATAAAAAATGTGAATAACCCAAAACAAATATTAACCTGAAATGACTTAATAGAAGTGGAATTTTACCAGTATTCTGCCTATTAAATGGTTTGTGTCTTTGTAGATCCACTGTGATCTGTAAGTTGCAATGAAGTTTAGACTAATATTGTTAAAATTACACTTATTTCTCAAGAAATTTCCAGAAACATTTTCGTAATATAATGTGACTGTTCTGACCCAGCTGAGATCATACTGGGCTGCCTGTGCCCCTTGAACACGTCTGCTGGAGATGATGACACATTGCATCATCAAAGTCTCAACAGGTTCAGACTAAATCGTCCCAAAGAATTATTTTACACAGTTTGTCTCTCCAGGTCAAAAAATAGATTAATTAGTAAAAAGTGGTTTGGATCAGACAGGGAAAAAGTGATAGTAACACTGAGATTATAGAGAAAACAGTCAAATTCAGCCAAAAAAATCCCCTTTTGCACTCAGAAAGGTGGTACAAAAATGATGCATTACCTACAGACGGATGCCACTTTCCACAATAAATACATAAATAAAAAAACAACACAACATGAGAGCAGGACAGGACGGAGTCATTCTACTGGGACTGGGACGGAGGAGGACTGAAAATCCACTCTAGTAAAATATAAAGCATGTTAACGATCAAAGTGCACTTCATGACTTCTCCAACAGAACATGAGTGTTGATTCTAACGCCCCCCTGTGGCTCAAAGGTTGATCGACACTGTGGCTGGTGGATATTATCATCTGGGGAAAAGAAACTCATATTAAACAAGTAGTGTCAGTCACAACAAACCCCGCCCCTACACATATTTCACCCACTATAGGTAAAGATTTGAAAAATTCATACAAAATTTGAACTTTGACCTGGGTCACTGACAATCTATAAAGTCAATTTGGTGTGAATTCAACCAATAGTTTTGCTGCTACAGACGTGAAATCTCGCTCATTATAAGTAAATGCCTGTTAAAGGGAAGTTTTTCCTCACCACTGTCACCAGTCATAAGTGTTTGCTCCTGGAGGATTCTGTTGGGTTTCTGTAAATTGGCTTAGAGTCTGGTTTTGACCAACTCTATATATAAAGTGTCATGAGATAACTTTTTTTTTTGTGATCTGGCGCTATATAAATAAAATTTGATTGAGTGATTTGATTGGTTTTCCCCTGTAAGTCGCTTTGGAAAAAAAGCATCTGCCAAATGCATAAATGTAAAGGTAAATGGGGGAAGAAAAAGATTAAAAAAGATAACATAAGGGGGATTGTTTTTTGGGTTTTATCTATGGAAGTAAATCTGTCTCATCAGATTTTGAATTCTAAAAGCCACTGAATTTCTAGCACTGAATTTTTTTTTGAACTGAAATTAAGTATTTGAATTTTTTTGTCTCTGAATTCAACTATGTTCGTAAATTTAGAATAAAAAAATTGAGATGCAAAAAAATCTGATGCAAAAATTCAAATGCAAAAAATTCAGCAACAAAAAATTCAGAAGCAAAAAATTCAGATGCAAAAAGTCCAGCGGCAAAAAATTCAGATGCAAAAAGTCCAGCGGCAAAAATTCAGATGCAAAAAATTCAAATCACATCTGCACTGACCGTCCTCCTGCATCGGCGTCACTTGACCAACCCAATGTAACTCAACTGGCTGGCTGTTCGTTCGACTTGAGATAGAATCGATTGCTTATCCTTGGTGTCCCGGATGTGTGATCTGAATTTTTTGCTTCTGAATTTTTTTTATTCTAAATTTATGAACATAGTTAAATTGAGAGACAAAAATTTCACTTACTTAATTTCAGCGCAAAAAAAAAATTCAGTGCAAGAAATTCAATGGCTTTTATAATTCAATATCTGATGAGACAGATTTACTTCAATATTTATTCAAGTAAACTATAAATATTACCAAGACTATTTCTAGTATGTATTTCTAATCATTACTGTGAACAAAAAGGCTGAGAAAAGTCTAGAAATGCTGTCAGTTACATGCATTTACACTGCATTTACTTTAAGGTAGAAATGTCAGAATGTAGATAAATGTTAGGATTATTGAAAAGGGTTCAGATTAAAATGTTTTCTGTAAAATGGAGACACAAGTCGTCAACTAATAAATGTTCAACAACCAGGTTCAAATGTTTATTTATTTGAAGTGACACCGACTTTTCCTTCGTTTTGGAAAATGGATTTCCTTCTTACATCACCTCTTTCCTCCAACTCATATGTACTACTGTCAGAAAAGCAAATTTCCATTACATTCAATATTTTAACCAACAAATATATTACATGTCATGAGCGTGCAGTTCAAGCTAAAACATGACCGGCCTCCTGTTGTTTCTATGGAAGACAAGGACGACAGACGCGCTTAGGATTCATTTTGTAAGAGTAGAGGATGCAACCGATACACACTGGATTCACAATATTAAATCTAAATGAACGAAATCCACGAAAATTCAACACATAAAAAATTAAATTCGCTCTAAATAAAAAAAAGGAACGAAAAACTCAATGAACGAAAAAGCTGAAAATAAAAGCAAAATTGACAAAAACCTAATAAAATAAAAGGAAAATTAACAAAAATGAGACAAATTTAAACAGAAAAAGATTAAACTAAGCACAAATTTACAAATAACAAAAAATAAATAACCAGACTTTACTAGAAATGACTCGATCTTGTTAATTAATTTAACTAAGATCTTATCTATTAAATGAAATAATGGTTGCAGCTCTAAACTTATGGCTTTAGGAAATAAATCCAAGCATGACCGTCGTCAGCTTCCTGAAAAATGGCACAAATTAAAAAAAAAAAAAAAGCAAAAAAACAAATGAAAAGAAACCTCAATTTAAAACAATAAAACAAATTTGGATTTACCAACTCTTCAATTAAGGCTTATTTATAAATTATATTGCTGAAGTTTTACAATGGCATGTCTTTCGTTCTACCTACAGTATGTACATATTCTCTAATGCTGGAAATCCAGGTCAGTATTTACACCATTAGCCAACATGACCCTGTTTAATTAATGTCAGCTTTTAAAAAAACAACCAAAACTCATCAAGTGTGTTGGCAGGAAAAGGAGAGTGGAGCAAACAGAAAGTGTAAAACACTGTACAAAATGGCACCAAAGCAAATGAAACCCAAACGGCAGGACGTCTTTGAGAGATCCTCTTGTCAAAAGTGTGTGTGTTTTGTTTTGTTTTTTTTAAATAATCGGCCTGGGATTTAGTAAAATACTGAAAAAATTCAGAGTGCACCAAGGGGGGAAAAAGACCCCTGCTTTGATTTTATCTACTAGGAAATCTACAGCATTTAGTATAATTAACACAAAACAAAATGTCTTAACATCTTCTCTTTTCCCAAGAGTTTGTTTTAAAGTTAGGGGCTGGTTTTTCTTGCTGAATTAAATCCAAAAATTCTCTGTTGCCTCCATAAGAATAAAATAATCATACAATAAAAGACAAATAAAAGAAGGAAGTCTTGTAGATTTTATATTCGTCTAGGAAACCAGCCCCAGAATCAGCATCAAGAGTCACCTTTACAAAGTGTGGGGGTTAAGCTGTTTCTTTGTTTTTTTTTTAAACAATATTTTCTTTATACAGTGAGCATGTCCGGTAGCAGGGTTATAAATTAGTCTAATCTATGTCGAAGGTGTAAACTGAAGTTCATCAAAAGCCTGCTAACAGCATGCTGATCCGAACACCCCGATGCAAAAGCACGAAGAGTCTGTGAAGGTGAAGAGTATTTGTACAAACGTCACCGGAGCTCCGCCTCTAGGTCGTCTCTCCATTAAAGCCACAGTTATGTAGACAAATAACAGGATTTTATAAGTGTGAAGTGGAAAAGTGATCTACTGTCCCAGGGCCTCTATTCACAAAGCGCTTTTCGGTGGATTTGTAAAAACAGCTGGAGGGTTCGGGTCGATTCACAGGAAGTGTGTTTCCATAGGTGTATTTTATGGAAATGTTTATAGCAGAGCAAAAATCAAAAGTAACTTCCACAATTTCATAAAAAACGTTGACGCTCGCTTGAGGTTGTTTGTCTGTTTCGAAGAAGAGTAAAAGCGGTGCGATAATGTACTTCCGATTTTCAGCACCTTTGAGTGAAAACTCCATAATCTACGTCATCTGAGAGGAAACGAGAATCCTTGCTCTTTTTCTGATGAAGACCTTGTCCAATCACAGGTGTTTTCAGACAGGTAGGCGGGCTACACATGTGACTGACAGTAATAAGAACCAATGAGTAGTCAGTTTTCCTCAGACATAATTATTGTGCTAAAAGTTTGGAAGAGTACATTTTTTTTCTGCTTTTCCACAACATCGTGAAATAATGTCAGGTTTGTCTATATTTATATTTAGTGTTTTTTGAGACAGAGAAATATTTTTCCTCCTTGATGTTGATTCCTGCAGCTGCAAATCTTATATCTACTGCCTGTAATCTTCTGTTATAATGATTTTCTCCTGTAAATCACTCTGAGAGGTGCTAAACAGATGAACTTTTACCTATTAATAGGATATGGAATGACCATTTAAGTCACATGACTGATCCTCTGCATCTTTATAAGTGTCCAATATGAAACTAAAAATGGCTGGTCACGTCATCAGATTAGTGCGAAATGATGAGAGCAAATTCATGAAAAGCATTTTAGATGGAAACGGCAACAGAACGCTCCACTTCTACTCTGTGTGTAACGTAGCCTATAGCGCCACCTTCTGACAACATTACACAAACTAGTTTATTGACCTCAAACCAGTTTGTGAAAATGCACATAATTCACTTTTTGTCTTTTTAAGGACTCTTCTTAGTTCTCTCAGAATCTGCTTGATGTTTTATGAAAACGACTGACGCATGTTCACTACGCGTCATTTTAAAAACAGGTCGACAGTACAAAGATAATCCATAAAAGAAGATGGAAGAGGAGGGTTTGTCTTCTGTTGTATAAAATGACAGAAACATGCTGCAGACAAGTAACTAAACGCATCTGTAACAAACACTTCTTCAATGAAAATATTCATATAAACATACTGGCAGACGGAGGCAGATATTGTTATAGTTTAAGATTTGAGGATTTGACTCCTGGTCTCCATGCTCCAGATAGTGTGCCTTTGTCTTAAATGATTCAATTATTGTTGCTCAGTTTTACTTAGTTTCAAAATATTATAATAACTCCATATTCATTTACTCAGAGTGTGATGGGATAAGATGCATTAATGGCCGATAAGTCTTAAGAGTCATCACACACTGAGTAAAGTCTCTGCAGAACCAAACATTTCAATGAAAAACATTAAATGGCTGAAGAATCCTTTAACGTCTACTTCGTCAAAGATAACTGGTTGGCTAAACTTCAGAAGCCCAAGAGCACTTTTCCATGACACAAGTATTTATCATTAAATAACATTTTAAAAAGTTCTGAGTGAAATGGAAGTTTCTGTTTAAAAACGTTGTGTTAAACTCATTGAAGATCAACTATTATCAACAAAGTCTTTGTGAATACGGCCCTCTGCCCTTCCTTTACCCGCGTCAGCAGCTGTCCAGATGAAAGATGCTGTGTAGACTAAAAAAGCTGACAAAATCCCCTTGTAATCGACTTCGCCTGGCACCGGCTCACTGCGTTTGGTAGCCCGCCATGCTGAAGTTTGCCAGGTTGGACATGACGGGGCCGGGCTGGGCGGCGGCCTGGGTTTGTGGAGATCCGAAGCCTCCCATCCAGGCTGGTGACTGGGACTGCCTGTAAAGGAAACGCAAAGTGGGATCAGCATCATGACCCCATCAACAAGAGGATCACACAAAAGGTTTATGATCAAACAGGCACTGTTAAGAATAAATTAAAACAGAAATAATCAAATCAAATGTACTTTATTGTCCCCAAGGGGAAATTTGTTTTGGGCAAAGTACTGAACAACTGCAAAACAATATAGTACAATTATATACATACACACATACATACAAAACAGATGGTAAACAGCTCTTTGAGTGCAAATGTAGAATATCGTCACCTTCCTAAAATCATCCTAAACATCATTTTTGTCTAAAATGACTTTTTTGCCATCAAATACTCTACTTCTAGTTAAGTTTTTAGTTTTTCCTGAAAAGTATGACTTAGGCAATTACTTTAGGAAGGTGCTGATATTATAGATATAGATTATTACACCTGTGCCAAACAATAAAGAAATAATGACGAAAATTACATTTTACTTTGGATAATTGAACAGTATGGTGCAACAATGAACTGTAATGTGCAGATTTTTTTGACCCAGTTCTGTTTTTTATACTTCTAATGGATCTATAATTAGACTAAAAACAACTGAGCTAAAACTTAATCGACAATGAAGGCATAAGATCAATAGAAAAATAAAATAATTTATGACCAAACTAAAACCAGCTGAGCTAAAACCTAATCAGGAATAAGTGCATAAAAAATACATGAACACCATAAAATATTAGCTGTGAATTGCGATTTATTGGGTGAGTTGAATGTAGAGGAGTAGTACAGAGATGGACAGGAAAGAAGAGGAAGGAAATAAAAAGGAGACAAAATGAAAAGAAGAATCTGAAGAGTTGGAATGAGTTGAAGTTACCACCTTCCAAACTAAAACAGGAGAAGATGCTGGAGTGAAGTCCATACCTCTGACAGTGTGTGACTAAATCACAACCATCCTGAACCAGTAGAGGCGTTCTACCACTTAATACTGAAACTATAACATAATGAGGCTAATGGTTTTATCCAGGTCAATGTTAAAACCTTTAAGCTTTCCTCTGCATCGCTGTTCCTTAGCAACCATTCTATTAAATGTCACTGAGGGGCTACAACGTGTGGCGGAACAATGTTTGTTATCATTACATTATCACATTTTGTCATCGTTGTATTTATTTAATGAAACCTTGTACTGGCCCTTTTATAAAAGCATAAAGGCTGTGATTTACACACAGAGTCTTAAAACGCCCCTGGTTTGCACATGTTGGACATTGCTCAGTGTTTTGACAGTGTACGAGAGAGTGAAAGTGTGATGTTGTGGCCGTTCACAAATCTAAATTTTAAAAAAAGGAACAAAAACTAAATGAACATAAAAGTTGAAAATAAAAATAAAATTGACAAAAACCTGAGAAAATAAAAAGAAAGTTATCAAAAATGAGAAATTTCACACACACACAAAAAAAAAAGCACAAATTTACGCATAACAAAAGCATAAATAACCAGACTTTATTAAAAATTACTCGATCTACTTAATTTAATTCATGACTTGTCTATTAAATGAAAATAACTCCGCAGCTCAGACACTGTTCAGTGTTTTGACAGTGTATGAGACAGCCAAAGTATGATGTGGCAGTTCATAATACTTGGGTCCCAGAGGACACTATATTTCCAGGCAGATTTCTCCACTCTGCAAACCCCTGCATTATGTGAAAATAGATGGAACACAGTACAACTCACTCTACTCCAAATCCCTGCTGGTTCCACGTCTGGCTGTACATGCTGTAGGAGGGAACCTGCCAACCATTGGTCACGTACTGTCCATACTGCTGCTGCTGCTGTTGTTGTTGTTGCTGCTGCGGATTCCCATAGACCTGGCTCCACTGCCCCCACTGCCCAAAATCCACCTGAATGACGACAACAGAAGAAGATGTCAAGAGAAAAATTTGTGGTTAAACACGAGGACATTTTAGTGTTTGCTCAGTGTTATAATGAAATCTGTAACTCATAATAATGACCAAAATAATTATGAAAATCACATCATGGGGGGGGGCATAGAATCCATATGGCAAATGACAAAAATCTGTGACCCCACCCCCC
Source organism: Sphaeramia orbicularis (assembly GCF_902148855.1). Classification (NCBI taxonomy): domain Eukaryota; kingdom Metazoa; phylum Chordata; class Actinopteri; order Kurtiformes; family Apogonidae; genus Sphaeramia; species Sphaeramia orbicularis. Next base: position 5,087,587 of record NC_043971.1, read on the forward strand.
ACCCCAGAACTGGAAAATCATATTGTAATGTTGAAATTCTCCTGTTAATCACAAAGTTTTAATCGGTTGCTGGTGTTCTCCAACCTGTTGTGGATTTTTGGCCATGTCAGGAGTCTCTTTGCCCCAGAAACACTTCACTATGTGACCTTCAATGACTGTGCCGTTTACTGAAACGATGGCATGAGCAGCACTGTCATGAGAAGAAAACCTGTAAAGAAAAAAAAAAAACAGTAACTTAACAGGAAATAAGAGGAAACCGAGTGTTAAGGCCCATTCACTCTCTACATTAAAAGCCACATACATATACGGTTGAAACGTTTTGTCCATCTTCTACATTCATTATGTCCATATTTCTGTCTATCCTCTGGGAGTTTGCGTGTGTGAACTCCATCGGAGAATACGAAGCAGTACCAACGGCAACCATAGGGGGGCAGTATTGAGTGGTGTGCGTGGTGTATGAGTTTGTGCAAGAATGGGTGAATTTGAGGCTTTGTAAAGCGCTTTGGGCACCATAAAAGTGTGGAAAAGCACTATATAAGTACCGACCACTTACCATTTTACCCCTCTAAAAATCAACATTAGTATTCACATTAGTAAAACCTCATCTGTCGATGCCATGTTTGTTGTTATTGACTTTCTTCTTCTTAAAAAACGTTACTCTTCTTTGTGGTATTCGGCCAGTATGTTAATTAAGAGTGATTGACAAACGCTCATTCCAACACACTGGACACATCTAAGTATGAAAGCAGTGACGCTCGACACTGTCTGAAACAGACGTATCTATTTATGTCCGTAAAGCCAGCATGACAGGGCCTTTAGACTGTGAGCTTTCTGATTTCATAGTCAGTGCCAACACAGAGGTCTGGGGTCATTGTGGTCCCGATTGCCCTGTCATTCAGTCGTGCAGTGTGGGTCTGTTGACATGTAGGGCCGGATACAGAAGTGAACTGTGGTGTTACCTGATGAAAGAGTATCCTTTCTCTGGAAAAACTCTGATTTCCATTATTTGTCCGAATGGTGAGAAGGTCTGTCGCATCAGATGTTCTGAAATAATTAACATATAAAACAATTATAGCAAACTTTAAGGTAAACAGACAGAAAGTGCCTGAAAAGTAAAAACATTTCAGTTCTGAGTTGTCTTAGGTGTGCAGTATTGGTGTTTGTACAGAAGCATACACTTGCCTGTTAGTCCTGACTGGATCCCTCCACAGTACACGGTACAGTTCTGAGGACTGGACTGGGTCACCACGTCATCAAATCGGAGCTGCTTTGAACCATCTGGAACAAATTCATACAAACAATTATTAGCATTAGTGATTTAAAACATGCTTCACGTCTTGTCAATGTGGAGTCTGAATTTATGGCTCCACAAGTCAGTACAGAACGTAATGGGTGATGGGTCATGTTTGCTGGTTTTCATGACTTGATGCCCGAAGTCCCTAATATGTTTTCTTGCTCAGGTGCAACCGGCTGTAAAATTATCAACCATAAACTAAATTCTATTCAGTTTTCCTATCGATGGTCATTTCATTCTAGATGATTTTAGTCTGATTAGTATCGTGATGAGCATGTTGGGAGAGTTCTTATCTTCACTAGGCCTGAATCTACTCAGAAATTCAGATCAATGTGGAAAATGGAAAATATTTTGATCATGTGAAATAAAGCAGGATAGAATTCATGCACAGCCAATACACTAGCCCTTCAGTTACAATCTGTAGACCTTGGTAATCACTCAAATGTACATGAGGTTTCTATTTCTATTAAGTTCAACTAAGGATACCTGTGTTTAAGCTCAAAACCTGCTCATTTCTGGCAGTTTTTACTTTATAAATGACAGATTCATGCTTGATTTAACTCACAGACAACGTCTACAATCCCTTTAATCTATCGGAGATCAGCAGGTTAAACTGGTCATGTGAGAACAGGGTTTAACAGAGCACTGACACTCACTGTCCTGAGAACTTTTCGGAGCAGGCGGTTTGCGAGTTGCCCAGTTGGTCCTGATCTGACGTCCTCCGAGCCACTGCCCCCCCATGTTGAGGATGGCATTCTCTGCATCCTATGAATCCAAATCGGTGACAGTTACTCCTCTGGATTTGACCAGTGTAATGCGTTTATTCGGGCCATATCAATCAAAACAGCTGTCTGAACACAAAATACTAATAACCCTACAGTGTAAATGTTGGTCTCATACAACGACCCGAGCCATGTTAGATATATTAAATTGTGGCTATCATTTCACTAGGATTAATTCTATTTTATTCACAACAAATAAATGAATGTAAGATAATAAACAGAAAATGGAAATAACCTTCAGTCTGTGTTCTTGCACTGGAGCCTTACCAGTTTGTTGTAGAAGGACACAAATCCATACCCCTTTGACTTGCCTGTCGTCATGTCCTTCACAACACGAGCATCCCTGGAGGAAAACGTGAAAATGGCTTCAGCGAGCTTCATAGTTTAGGCGCGTCAAACTAAAAGGAACCACGCAAAACACACTGAATCCACTACACTGTCCTAAATAAATGTACATTAGCTAATCATGACCCTGGACTGAGCACTGACTCATAATATTAACTTCAAATCAACACTTATAAACAAAAAACAAGTACAAATACATGCAGCCTACAGTACTGGCTCTACATAAGTTCTGTTTTATTAATGGATCTCTGCCACTAGAGCACCACTTGTCCAATCGTCACAACAGTAGGCTACTGGTTTAAAGTCACAAAGGAACATAATTATATGGATTACCATGCATTCTTAAATTCTGCTGCTGGTGCTCGTCCTACACATAGAAATATATAGAAAATATCAAAGAGAAAAAAAGGAATTAAACGGCATACATGGCCTGTTAACAGATTTCTGTATTTTCCCTGGTCAATTCTTTACCACCAATATGGAGTATGGAGTTTGGGGAGCTGCAAATTTTGAGAAATTGACATTTTCAGAAATTTTGGAAGAGGTTCATTGCACTAGAAAACAATACTATGCAAATCAAAAAAATGAGACAATTTAAACACAGATTTAGAGGAATATAATAGAGTATTTGAATTTGTTAATCTAAACTATATCATGTTAATACATATTATCTATAAAGACAAATGGAAAGAATGGAATAAATAGAGAAAAAAAAACTACATCTGAGTCTCCAGAGTGCACAGTCCTTGCTGTTAGCCTTCAAGCTCCTGTCCAATCCTATGAGCATTTCTGTAAAATAACCAAAGTGCTATTACTTCACTGACACCCACAACTATAGGTACGATGAAAGCTGTTCAGGTTCATACACAAAGCTTACATTCACTGACATACAAGTTACTTACCACAACCTAAATGTGCAAAGATAAATAAGCTATGGGTAGAGCTGCAACGATCATTCAATTAATCAATCAGTCAACAATGATTTAATATACTCAACATTTCATCAGTTTGGGTCATTTTTAATCTCAGAGGCATTATTAGGGTTGTGGAATTTGGGCATTTTCACCTGGAAAGTGAATCATTGTCAAGTTATTTCATGGTAAATTAATTTAAAAATTTCATATAACCAAATGTTCAGATCAGCTGCCTGTTTTTTTTTTGTTTTGGTTTGGGTTTTTTTACTTTTGATTATTTTTTGCGCCGTTTTATTATAATTATTATTGTTGTTTATTATGTACAGTGTTGGGAATTTTTTTTCCAATTTTCAGTCATTACTGTTGATTTTTTTTGTTTAATTTTTAATTTAGTGCTTATTTTGTTCATTTTGATTTAATACCATCAGGGTCTTTCCTGCACACAGAAATAACATACTTTTCTAACAAGCATCAAACCAAGTGAATTTCAGCCTTTTGTAGCTCGTTGCTGTGTAACACATGTCCTGCACCTATAATCTTTTACCAAATAGAAAAATTACAAGAGGTTTATTGGCCTAGAATGAAGCATAGGCTGCCAAAGGTTTTACAGGGTTAACTAAACTTATCAGTCTGGTGATTACTTAGAATTAACATATTGTTTACCTGAAGAAGTATTGACTTAATAAAGTAACTAAAATGTACCAAACTGCTTTATATTACCATTTCCTTCCACCTAAAATAGAGCCTTAAAATAAGTTTCTTCTCAAATGTTTTAGCCAGTTAAAAGCTAATATGGAAAGATCTATCTCCTTTTGACTCAGGAAAAGTTAAATCAAAAAGAACAAAATTTCTCTCCTCTTGTGTGACAGTAACTGAACATCTTTTCTTGTGAACTAAACATTTGAGGAGGTTGTCTTGATCATTGTAATCAACAACAAACCAAATAATTGAGAAAACAGTCAACAGATTAATCAATGAAAGTTGCAGCTCTAGTTACAAGGTGACACAACAGTTATGAAAACAGAGACAAGTAGCCTAAAGAATCATGTTAATATTCAAGAACTGTTCAGTTGGTTAAAAACACCATTAAAGCAACAAAACAGTAAAACAGACAATAAGAGCCCATTCTGATACATATGGACAAAAGATGCTATTGTTAGTCCATCATAAACCATGTTTACATGCATCGCTGTAGCCCCTTTTGCACTAATGAATACAGCAAGCTGCTGAAACAAAAATGATCTAATTATATCTGCTGCGAAGAGAATAAGAAGAGATTCAATCAGTGTCAATCTCTCCCCCATGTTCACATTAAGAGGGCAAAAAACATTTGATAAAGCTGCTCATTTAGGACTATCTAATTCATACTCTCAGAGTCGTGCATAGTTCTAGACAATCAGAACATAAATAGTTCCACAGATGGTTCATGAAAGGTTCAGTCTCAGCCTTCTGCAGGTTTGGTTTCCCCTTCACAGTTTCTAAGTCTCCAGGGAGGTGTATGATCTGTTGGTTTGTTGTGTCTGCAGGAGTACACAAAAACTACAGCACTGATAACCATTATATGTGGTGGGAGGGTAGGGTATGGACCAAGGAGGACGAAGTTACACAACAGTGTGTGCTTTTTCACATCGTAAGGTCATTGAAAGGTTCTTGATTAAACTGTGACAAAAACACACAAAAAACGTGACAATGCAAAAAAAAATCTGCAAATGTACTTTAAAAAACAACTGCATTTTAAACATGAAAATGGATGTGTGCAACTCTTCTTTTTAACCCTTCCCACCATTGGTGCTGTTGTAGAATCACCTGTTTGGGATTGCTCGAGTCTTGCCTTACCATTTGTTAAAATAAATAAATAAATAAATAAAAATTTTACTGCTTTGTAATCAGAGGTGTGCAGACCACTGGCCTCTCACAGATTACCTAGTTTTCAATTGTTTGTGAGAATGAATGAATTAAAACATCTAGGTGATACAGTCATAGAGGGGGGCTGGCCTATCAAGTCAGAATGACTGTAATTGTCAATGAGTCTGTTTGGGTAAAAGGGCTCTGCAGGGCTTCAGTTCCCTGTAGAAAACTACTGTAAATGTTTTAAGATGATGCAGTTTTGTTATTTTAGTCTAACATGCCTGAACTACTTCTGTTACACATTATCCACGCCTCCACCTTCAGCCTCTTCCAGACCTTGTAACACATTTCAAAATCATGCAGTCCTCGTTGCTGGGTTGAAGTAGTCAGTGCCTGGTTTAAGTGTAACTTTTCCCCCATTTCAAGTCAAATGTAACAGAATTCTCATCAGTTATTATGTAATCCTGCTGACAAAAACACCAGCATCTATTTTACATGATGCCTTATTGTTGTTTTGATCCACAAAAGATGTTCTGGTGACACCAGGCTATAGTTTAACTGTTAAGGAGAAACAACTACCTTCAGGAAGCCAGCCCTTATAAATCAGTGTCTGAGATCATGAATATCTAAAGTTCCCTCCCCCCATAGGTAATATGTATATGTTTGAATGTCACTACCATGTAATAGGCATGTAAACATTGTCATGGATGGTTGTCTAAGAGCATACACAAGCAAAACATTACAATGAAATACTTTAAACTTCCAAACTTTATCATAAAACATTGTTACTTAAAACATTGAACCTACAAAGACTAGCCTTCAAAAGACAAACTTACGAGATTTTTCCAAAAGGTGCAAAGGCAGCTTTGACATCCTCAGTGGTAATCTCAGGGCTCAAATCACCCACAAAAACATGGAAGTGATCTGCGAAAAAGAAAAAAAAAAAAAAGTAGAGACAATTTAGCATCATCATCTACTTGAGCTTTATTTAATCATTAGTAGATGAATTTTGGAACACTTACTGGATGTGTCTTTCTTCTGGCTACTTGGTGTCGTGGCCCAATTTACTTTGACCTCCTAAAACACAGAAATTAGAAGAAAACATTTTAAATAATGTGTACTATTCTGCTTCTACATAATAAAGGTTAATAGAGAGTTCAGACAACAGATACCTGCATTTTTTTGGTTTAAATTCAGCAAATTATCCTACCTTTCCTAGTATCTTCCTCCCATTCATGGCTGCAAGTGCTGCAGCAGCATCTCTGTGTTCAAAGAACTCCACAAAGCAATAGGGGTCATTGCTTGTATGCTGCAAGAGACCAAGGCAAACATTTCATGTCATTAATAGATAAATCTACCTTCTTTCTATCACCTATGATTGCCTTTCTTGCCTCGTGTCTTACCTCCTCTGAGATATGTGCAGAGGAGGAAAGGCCCATACACGTTTATTATAGAGATTTAATGAGCCAGTGTTTAAAGGGGTTTATATTCACTGAGAAGGGAAATGTTTAGTGTATGGAATGTATTAACGATAAACAATAAAACCTGTTGCAAAAAGCAAAAATTACAAAGACCACACACAGGAACCGCATAGAGTAGTTGATATGATTTTAAGCCTTGCTAAAATCTGTAGAATTTGAAAGACCTATATCGAATTCAAAAAGGACCATATAAATAAGTAATATTGCTGCTTACCTCTGTAATCATCTTACAGCTTTTGCAGGGGCCTATCTGAGTGAAGAGTTGCAGAATCAAAATTTCTGTGACATCCCTTGAGAGGTTTCCCACATACCTGGAGAGACCAGAGGAGGTTCAATTTGTAATTATGCCTTGGATTTGGACATTTACTATGTCCATATTTAGAGATCAGCACATTGAGTTAAGTCCACATGCAGCTCCAATGTCGACATCCACCTTTAAAAACATCTTATTTCCAGATTACATACAGTTTCTTCTGGCTAATGTATCTTCTCGCTCCATCGTCATAGAGAGAGTATTTAACCATAATCCATCCCGTTAGGTTCACTAAGGCACTGTGCAAAAATACTTATTATATAACACCACTTCACCAAAACCTGGCAACGTCTGTTATGATTGACTGCGCTGAGTTATTAAAGCCTCTTTATTTACGTTGACGCTAGCTTGACTGACGTTACACGTTGGCCTAACGTAATAGTTAAAACAGACAATAACCACCGTTAACTTTTACATATTCACTAACTACATTCAGTTATAACATTCGACGTTTGTGTAGCTTACAGTTACAATTTAGTTGTCGATGCTAACTTGACATAAGGAAGCGTTTAGTGTGAATGTTTTGTAGCTAGCACAAGACCTAGCTAAGTTAGCCACTGTTTTCCGACGTCAACAAAGCTAACGTCTCCGCTGATGATGCACACAATGTTACTTACAGGGTTTTGGGGTGGCTTTCGTCATCCATGACTGATGGCAACAGTCACCAGTGTAGAAAATGTTAGTTACTAACTAGCTAGCTAACGTTTACCGCCTCCAGTGTACGTCTTTGCTTGCTAACTAGCTTAGAAGCTAACACACCGGGCACTAAAGATACGTCACGCTGGGAGTCCAGGAAGCGTCCGTGAATGCGTCATGACCTACGTACGTATATTTGCGTAAAATTTCACAGATTCAAGTTTAACCTAAAGAAAATATACGCATCTCAAGACGACGGGTGGCGAGATAATCTTTTAATTAATCCCTGAAATCAGAAAAGGCCGAACAGTTACTGTCATCTTTTCAGTCAGGATCCAGTTTGCGTGAGTTTATTTTGAAGTCTAACGTAAGGGTGTGCTTGTTTTGAATACCGGTGCAGGGCGGTGACCTGTATCACGGAGACTTCTGTGGAATCTGAACTCTGGCATGTAGTCTGACCTAGAACCTATAAAAAGTATATCCAGGTGGTAAATGTGATGATCTCATGTGATCAATTGAGACTAAAATACCTTTTAACTAAATAGACGGATAAATAAACAAACTCACACTAATTACTAAATATAGACCATATATAGACTGGTCTATATTTAGAATTGTCTTGATAAACACTGAACATGGCTGATATGACATTAGTTAAACGTACTGCCCATTGTTATGTAATGCCCATCACTGAAATATTCAAGTGGGTATAAAATAGAAATAAACTGTTGTGTGATGATGCAGTAAATCAATTTTGTATTTAGTATTCCACCTTATTTTATATATATATATATATATATATATATATATATATATATATATATATATATATATATATATATATAAATATATATAAAATAAGGTGGAATACTAAATATATATATATATATATATATTTGTATATATATATATATTTGTATATTTAATTATATATATAATAATTAAAATTTTTTAGTAGACTTTTGAGTTCAGAGTGAGACATTAACTGATGGTTCTACATGCTTCTTCCTCTCATTAGTTTTTTTTCTACTTCTTCTACTCCTGACTAAAGTTTGCAAAAGTATGAAAAGTGCTTACATGAAATTATTCATGAAATATTCCACAAATAATTGTCTGTGCTGATGCTTCTGTTTCCACAGACAGCACTTATTTCCACACATACAACTGAATATGGCTGAATGAAACTTTATATAGAAATTAGCTCATTTTACAAACTCATATATAGACCTATAAGGGATAAACTGATGTTTATGTTGTTTTTTTATACCACCCATTAAAATCAACTTTACTATCTGTGTAACAGACATTATCAAAGTGCTGCGATTATATTTTTAACTTAAAAAAGCGAGTGAAAATATTGTGATCATCAGAATCTTAGCCCAAACCTAACATGTGAACTTTACAGACTAAAACTGAACCAGTTTCACTAAAATTAATTTAAAATATGACTCCCTGTTCAAATAATATTTTCAAACCAGCTACTTAGTTTCTCATTTTGTTCATTTTTGTTCACTTATGCTCATTTTCCAAGTGCAAACACTTATTTTTTTTCTAATTTTCTGTTTTTGTTTTTGTTTTTTTTTTGTTTTTGTTTTTTTTTTTTTAATTTAGTACTTGTCTTATTTGGTTTTTGTTACAAATCTTTTATCATTTTGATCATGTTTTGTTCATTTTGTTGAGTATTTTAGTATTTTTTTTATTATTATTAATTTGTTTTGCCTCTGTTGATGTGCTTTGATTTACAGTTTATTTTCTCAGTTTTTATTAGTTTTGTTGATTGTATTTATTTCTGTTATCTATTTAATTTACAGTACTACTTCATTACATGTTGGGGTTTTTTTGTTTAGTTTTTTATTTAATTCATATTTTTGTCATTCTGTTTATTTGTCACTTAATTTCATTAACTTCTGTTCATCTTCTTTTTGTATTTAGTTTACATATACTGGCTCTCAGCATTAAATTTAAATGAAGAAAAAAGTGAAAAATCCTTGTGTTATTTTGTATTTCTGCAGGATCAATGAAGTACATCTGAGGCAACAAAATTCACTTTTGAGGCTTTTTCTAGTTGAATATTTTCTGGTTTCTTTCCTCCTCCGAAACGGAATATCTTTGGGCTGTGACTAAAAATAACACTGGAGGATGACTGGGAAAATTGCCGACAATAATCACTAGTTGCAGTATGTGTTTATCATTTCCAGTTGCTTAAAATAGTGAAATCAGCCTGTAAATTTCAGGATGGGATTTGAGACGGTCGGCGACCAAGTGACGATGAGTTTAAGGCCAGTATTTAATGTCCTCATAGTATTAGCCTGCATGGGAATAGTCCTATGATTAATAAAGAGCTGTCAGTAGAGGTGTCACCGTGTGCCCACTCCACACTGCATCACACCAACACAGTTACATAATTGTTACCAAATCATAGCGTGCCCAGACTGAATTCCCTTGGACCACAATTTACCAAGTGGGAGTCAGTGAACAGAGATTATTTGGGAAATCTTTTATGATGGAGAAGATGGGGATTCCCTTGTCACAGAAAATAGTTTTGTATGTGAGAAGTGGAGCATTTGCAAATTATGAATACATAAGGAAATATCAGTGTAGTGACTGAACTAGGAGCCGACGATGGTGGATTTTAAAGACAGAGTAAAAGCTGATTAATCATGCTGCATTTTATCATGTTACCACTGACTCCAGTTATTGTTGCTGTATTTTTCCATGATGTCATTAACGCACCTTTAAAATGAAAACATACGTGAATTTAAAATTAATGTAAAAGCTGCAGCTCATTCTAGGTGCAATGACAAGTGTTATAATTACTACCTGTATATATCCTGTTTGTTGTGCATGCCTCTCATCTGTAGTGAAGAGTTAGCTTTTGTATATTCTTTTGTATATTTTGTTTATTTCACAAGTTCTAGTAGTACTTTAGTAGCTCATGTATTAATATTTTATTCTGAAGCCTTTGCACAGTCCTACTTTTTCTTAATACTCTGTGTGATATTTTATTTTATTTTATTTTATTTTGCTGCTAAATTGAACTGAGCTGCTAAACTGATTTTCATTGTTCTTGTGACAATAAAGATCTCTTCTCTTCTCTTCTCTTCTCTTCTCTTCTCTTCTCTTCTCTTCTCTTCTCTTCTATACACTGAATAAAAATATAAATACGACTTTTGTTTCTTACTTCGATGGGTTGAACAAGCTCAAGGACGTGTTCCTCTTTCCATGTACATAATAAACCTATTCATCTCAAGTTTTGTCCATCAAAAGTAGCACAAAAATAAAAGTGTTTGCATTTACATTTTTATTCAGTGTATTAGTCATCAGATCCGAGTTCTGCTGATACTGGTATTTACTAAAATATCCCGTTGTTGCTGATTAATCTGTCTCAAGACGATTCAGTGTTTCAGTAGGAGGGATGCCCTTTTCTTTGTCAGAGAAAAATAATAAAATGCATATTCTGTGGAATTTTTCTCAACTCTTCCTCTCCTCTGTGACTCTTTGGACATTTCTGGACTCAAGATTGATTTCTCAATATGTCTCCTCACTTTATGAACAGTTAATTAACAGTTTTTTTTTCTCTGAAGTAGTTACTCTGTGCTTATTAGTATATCTATAGTCATTGTTTTGCACTTTGGCTCCTCTTTTTCCATTTTAACTGAAACCAATTATTTCCCATCCTGGGATTGATAAAAAATTTCTGTTATGATTTTGATTCAGATTTTTGGTCTGAGGTCTTCATCCATAGACTCTGTATAAGAAGTAGTAATTCACATTTTTTTTGTGAAAATTTTTTTTCACAATTTAATTTCAAATGTTTGCACTAAAACAGAGAGAAAAATTGGAGTTATCATTATTTATGTGTATATATCTGTATGTATCCTATACATTTATATAAATTATTATACTGTTTGACTGTTCCAGCTGCTTGAGCTCAAATTGGTCTGTATGTGACCACTGAACTACAATGAGTTTGACTCCTTGTATTAAAGCTTTGACTTCATTTTGTAGAAACAAGTATTTTATTTCTATAATGCTGGTGTGGTTTGGATGATAACTCTACTGGATTATTTCAGTGGTACAATGGCAGGATTATCACTCTCCTAAAACAACAACCTCAGAGTTACAACAACACCCTGAAAAGTTTCAGTTTCAACAAAAACACACATCGTTTTTTCAGTTTAGTTACTTCAAATCCCACCAAAACAACTTCTCTCCCAACACTATTTTGCAAAAATACACTTACTGTTCTGAGTGATGCCCAAGGCCAGAGGGATTCATTTAGAAAACAAGACAAACAGCCCAGAGAATTTTTACCTTTATTCTGAAACAATAGTAGACAGTGGCACAGTCTTCACAAAGTCTGGATGTGTAACAAGAACACAATAACACATTGGGAGTTTCTTTTTGTTTTGTTTTTTTTGTTTAGAAATTATCTGCCTCAGAGATTAAATGTCCTAAAACTGACATACTTTCTTAAAATGAATTGGAAAACAAATTACCAGTGCTGGTTAGCTGATGTTTTCAATGTACACTCTAAAAAATTATTAATAGGGTTAGTAAGTTAAGCTTAAAATCAAGAGCTTTCTCTGTTTAAAAAATTAAGTTTGTTATATGTACACATTTAAATCAGTTGATAAGTTATTTTATTAAGTTGGTCTAAATGAAAAACAAGGAAAATAGTCTTAACTTAATAACATTGATTTTGAACAGACATTTCTGCCTTAACTTATCATATTAGTATATTAAGTTAGTACATCTTAAAAATCTTGAAATCTTGTAATCTTCCTTTAAAAGCTGAGTACAAATCTGAGGTGCCTAATGTTTATATTTAGGTCCATTTATCCTATAGATTTCTAAATGTTCCAGTATAAAGAACTGTAAAGTGAGTGTATTGTCATGTACAGACTGTTTTGGGGTAGATCTGGTAGCTCTGAGACAAACATTCCCTTGGAGTAAAACCCATTCTGTCATTAATTCTCACTATTTCACTTTCTGACCCACTGGTGGAATCAACAGCCAACCAGCATTTGACCTTAATTTATATTTACTAGTGACTCAAACCTGTATTTCGTTGATGTTAACCAACTTAAATTGGTGTTTGTAGGCAATATGCTCTGCTCTCTATTCTGTTACACACAAAATTCACTCTGTGTTTTGATGTAAACTCCAGGGAATCATGAACATGAACCTTTGTCTTGTTTGTTTTGATGATCCACTCTGATAAGTTTAAAGGTGCATTTACTCATCACTTTATTTGCAGAATTTTAATTAAACAGAGACCAGAGGTGCATTTTCTCAACCATTATTCTCCCAAATAATTCATTCAGACTGCACTTTTGTATCTTTTCTCCATTATTGTATGTATTACAGTTTGTACAGTTCTCTCTTGTCCTGTTTTCCCTGCAGAAGACTATATCAGGAAACTGTGCAAACAATGACATGCATCTCTGCACCTATTTAATAGATATTTAATCCAGACCTTGTCTCTCCCAGACCCATCATCTCCTGGTTCTTACTTCATTTGACATTCAAAAC